>NW_027419839.1:0-73223 GCF_009905375.1 Apium graveolens
AACTAAGTAATTCGAATCTAACCTTTAAAACAATACAGTAATTGAAGTTTAGAGGAAAGAAAAACTACTTATAGTTTATCTCAAAACAAAAGTTTAATATCATCCATTGTCTCTCTTAAAAGATTACATTCAAAGGGTATTTATAGCCTTAGACAATAACCCAAACCCAATAAGATTCCAATAGAAATTCAATACACATGAAGTAGCCAATATCTGAATCTTTCAGGAAACAAATTTAAAAACCAAATCCAAATAGAAAAAAGACAAAAATCAAATCCAAATAGGAAAATAAATCTAAGTGATTAAAACAAGAAAAACCCTTTCAAGTGAAAGGTAAAAACTTGCAATCAAAATTTGAATTAAAAATATAATAATCAGCTACTTGTCAACTTCATGCATCGCTCCATAATTTCTTGTTGTCAAGTAAGCTTCAAAACCCATGTTTGCATCCTCTCCAATTGAACATCACAACTAGTACACATAGCCAAATCCCAATCAACATATTCATTGCTTGATCCTCATCATAGAGGGAGTAAAGGTACTCTAATATGGTGAGCAGTGACTTACATGGTTGATTAGAGCCAAAATGCTGAACAAAATTAACTTGTATGAAAGTGGTATTAATAGGTGGTAAAAGGATGTCAAATTGATGTATATGATGTTAAAATGTCAATTGTTGCATATATGGTGGAAAGTGACTCTTATAGGGTGCAAAGTGACTCTAATATTGTGAGAAGTAACTAACATGGTTAATTAGAACCAAATGTGGACCAAAATTGATTTGTCTGAATATGGCACTAAGAGGTGGTAAAGATTTCTAATTGCATGTACATGATGTTAACATGTTAATTGTACCAATATATGATGGCAAGTGACTCTTATAAGGTGCAAAGTGACTCTAATATGGTGAGAAGTCACTTACATAATTGATTATAGCCAAAATGTGGCCCAAAATTGACTTGTACGAAAGGGGTACCAAGAGGTGGTTAAAGGATGTCTAATTGATGTACATGATGTTAACATGTTAATTATATCAATATTTGGTGGCAAATGACTTTCATAGGGTGCAAAGTGACTCTAATATGGTGAAAAGTGACTAACATGGTTAATTAGAACCAAAATGTGGACCAAAATTGACTTGTATGAATATGGCACTAAGAGGTGGTTAAAGGATGTCTAATTGCATGTACATGATGTTAACATGTTAATTGTACCAATATATGATGGCAAGTGACTCTTATAAGGTGCAAAGTGACTCTAATATGGTGAGAAGTCACGTACATGATTGAATAGAGCCAAAATGTTGCCCAAAAATTGACTTGTAGGAAAGGGGTACCAAGAGGTGGTAAAGGATGTCTATTGGCATTTACGTGATGTTAATATGTTAATTGTGTCAATATATAGGGCTAGAGACTCTTATAGGGTGTAAAGGTACTCTAATATGGTGAACAATGACTTACATGGTTGATTAGAGCTAAATGTGGACCAAAATTAACTTGAATGAAAGTGGCATTAATAGGTAGTAAAAGGATGTCAAATTGGATGTATATGATGTTAACATGTCAATTGTTGCATATATGGTAGAAAGTGACTCTTATAGGTGCAAAGTGACTCTAATATGGTGAGAAGTAACTAACATGGTTAATTAGAACCAAAATGTGGACCAAAATTGATTGTATGAATATGCACTAAGAGGTGATAAAAGGATTTCTAATTGCATGTACATGATGTTAACATGTTAATTGTACCAATATATGATGGAAGTGACTCTTATAAGGTACAAAGTGACTCTAATATGGTGAGAAGTCACTTACATGATGATTAGAGCCAAAATGTGGCCAAAATTAACTTGTAGGAAAGGGGTACAAGAGGTGGTTAAAGGATGTCTAATTGCATTTACGTGATGTTAACATGTTAATTGTATCAATATATGGGGGGCAAGTGACTCTTATAGGGTGTAAAGGTACTCTAATATGGTAAACAATGACTTACATGATTGATTAGAGCCAAAATGTTGCCCAAAATTGACTTGTAGGAAAGGGGTACCAAGAGGTGGTTAAAGGATGTGTAATGGCATTACGTGATGTTAATATGTTAATTGTATCAATATATGGGGCTAGTGACTCTTATAGGGTGTAAAGGTACTCTAATATGGTGAACAATGACTTACATGGTTGATTAGAGCTAAAATTTGGACCAAAATTAACTTGTATGAAAGTGGCATTAATAGGTGGTAAAAGGATGTCAAATTGGATGTATATGATGTTAACATGTCAATTGTTGCATATATGGTGGAAAGTGACTCTTATAGGGTGCAAAGTGACTCCAATATGGTGAGAAGTGACTAACATGGTTAATTAGAACCAAAATGTGGACCAAAATTGACTTGTATGAATATGGCACTAAGAGGTGATAAAAGGATTTCTAATTGCATGTACATGATGTTAACATGTTAATTGTACCAATATATGATGGAAGTGACTCTTATAAGGTGCAAAGTGACTCTAATATGGTGAGAAGTCACTTACATGATTGATTAGAGCCAAAATGTGGCCCAAAATTAACTTGTAGGAAAGGGGGGTACAAGAGGTGGTTAAAGGATGTCTAATTGCATTTACGTGATGTTAACATGTTAATTGTATCAATATATGGGGCAAGTGACTCTTATAGGGTGTAAAGGTACTCTAATATGGTGAACAATGACTTACATGGTTGATTAGAGCCAAAATGTTGAACAAAATTAACTTCTATGAAAGTGGCATTAATAGGTGGTAAAAGGATGTCAAATTGGATGTATATGATGTTAACATGTCAATTGTTGCATATATGGTGGAAAGTGACTCTTATAGGGTGCAAAGTGACTCTAATATGGTGAGAAGTGACTAACATGGTTAATTAGAACCAAAATGTGGACCAAAATTGACTTGTATGAATATGGCACTAAGAGGTGGTAAAAGGATTTCTAATTGCATGTACATGATTTTAACATTAATTGTGCCAATATATGATGGAAGTGACTCTTACAAGGTGTAAAGTGACTCTAATCTGGTGAGAAGTCACTTACATGATTGATTAGAGCCAAAATGTGGCCCAAAATTAACTTGTGGAAAGGGTACCAAGAGGTGCTTAAAGGATGTCTAATTGCATTTACGTGATGTTAACATGTTAATTGTATCAATATATGGGGCAAGTGACTCTTATAGTGAGTGGATCTCTCCACAAAGAAAGAAATGAAGAAGAGAAAAAGGGGATAAGAGAAAAAGAGGATATTTCAAAGAACACGATCAATCCAGAAACGTGAACTTTTAATCTCAAATTGCTTAGATCAATCCAAAACTAAGTAATTCGAATCTAACCTTCAAAACAATACAGTAATTGAAGTTTAGAGGAAAAAAACTACTTATAGTTTATCTCAAAACAAAAGTTTTATATCATCCATTGTCTCTCTTAAAAGATTACATTCAAAGGGTATTTATAGCCTTAGACAATAACCCAAACCCAATAAGATTCCAATAGAAATTCAATATCAGCATGAAGTAGCCAATATCTGAATCTTTCCAGGAAACAAATTTAAAAACCAAATCCAAATAGAAAAAAGACAAAAATCAAATCCAAATAGGAAAATAAAATCCTAAGTGCTTAAAACAAGAAAAACCCTTTCAAGTGAAAGGTAAAAACTTGCAATCAAAATTTGAATTAAAAATATAATAATCAGCTACTTGTCCAACTTCATGCATCGCTCCTTGATTCCTTGTTGTCCAAGTAAGCTTCATAACCCATGTTTGCATCCTCTCCAATGAACAACAACTAGTACACATAGCCAAATCCCAATCAACATATTCATTGCTTGATCCTCATCATAGGGAGTAAAGGTACTCTAATATGGTGAGCAGTGACTTACATGGTTGATTAGAGCCAAAATGTTGAACAAAATTAACTTGTATGAAAGTGGCATTAATAGGTGGTAAAATGATGTCAAATTGGATGTATATGATTAACGTGTCAATTGTGCATATATGGTGGAAAGTGACTCTTATAGGGTGCAAAGTGACTCTAATATTGTGAGAAGTAACTAACATGGTTAATTAGAACCAAAATGTGGACCAAATTGATTTGTATGAATATGGCACTAAGAGGTGGTAAAGGATTTCTAATTGCATGTACATGATGTTAACATGTTAATTGTACCAATATGATGGCAAGTGACTATTATAAGGTGCAAAGTGACTCTAATATGGTGAGAAGTCACTTACATAATTGATTATAGCCAAAATGTGGCCCAAAATTGACTTGTACGAAAGGGGTACCAAGAGGTGGTTAAAGGATGTCTAATTGCATGTACATGATGTTAACATGTTAATTATATCAATATTTGGTGGCAAATGACTTTCATAGGGTGCAAAGTGACTCTAATATGGTGAAAAGTGACTAACATGGTTAATTAGAACCAAAATGTGGACCAAAATTGACTTGTATGAATATGGCACTAAGAGGTGGTTAAAGGATGTCTAATTGCATGTACATGATGTTAACATGTTAATTGTACCAATATATGATGGCAAGTGATTCTTATAAGGTGCATAGTGACTCTAATATGGTGAGAAGTCACTTACATGATTGATTAGAGCCAAAATGTTGCCCAAAATTGACTTGTAGGAAAGGGGTACCAAGAGGTGGTTAAAGGATGTCTAATGGCATTTACGTGATGTTAATATGTTAATTGTGTCAATATATGGGGCTAGTGACTCTTATAGGGTAAAGGTACTCTAATATGGTGAACAATGACTTACATGGTTGATTAGAGCTAAAATGTGGACCAAAATTAACTTGTATGAAAGTGGCATTAATAGGTGGTAAAAGATGTCAAATTGGAGTATGTATATGATTAACTGTCAATTGTTGCATATGGTGGAAAGTGACTCTTATAGGGTGTAAAGTGACTCTAATATGGTGAGAAGTGACTAACATGGTTAATTAGAACCAAAATGTGGACCAAAATTGACTTGTATGAATATGGCACTAAGAGGTGATAAAAGGATTTCTAATTGCATGTACATGATGTTAACATGTTAATTGTGCCAATATATATGGAAGTGACTCTTATAAGGTGCAAAGTGAGTCTAATCTGGTGAGAAGTCACTTACATGATTGATTTGAGCCAAAATGTGGTCCAAAATTAACTTGTAGGAAAGTGGTACCAAGAGGTGCTTAAATATGTCTAATTGCATTTACGTGATGTTAACATGTTAATTATCAATATATGGGGCAAGTGACTCTTATAGTGATGTGGATCTCTCCACAAAAAGAAAAGAAGAAGAAGAAAAGGGATAAGAGAAAAAGAGGATATTTCAAAAGAACACGATCAATCCAGAAACGTGAACTTTTAATCTCAAATTGCTTAGATCAATCCAGAAACAAGTAATTCGAATCTAACCTTCAAACAATACAGTAATTGAAGTTCAGAGGAAAGAAAAACTAATTATAGTTTATCTCAAAACAAAAGTTTTATATCATCCATTGTCTCTCTTAAAAGATTACATTCAAAGGTATTTATAGCCTTAGACAATAACCCAAACCCAATAAGATTCCAATAGAAATTCAATATCAGCATGAATTAGCCAATATCTGAATCTTTCCAGGAAACAAATTTAAAAACCAAATCCAAATAGAAAAAAAGACAAAAATCAAATCCAAATAGGAAAATAAAATCCTAAGTGCTTAAAACAAGAAAAAACCCTTTCAAGTGAAGGTAAAAACTTGCAATCAAAATTCGAATTAATAATATAATAATCAGCTACTTGTCCAACTTCATGCATCGCTCCTTAATTCCTTGTGTCCAAGTAAGCTTCATAACCCATGTTTGCATCCTCTTCCAATTGAACATCACAACGAGTACACATAGCCAAATCCCATCAACATATTCATTCCTTGATCCTCATCATATAGGGTGTAAAGGTACTCTAATATGGTGAACAGTGACTAACATGGATGATTAAAGCCAAATGTTGAACAAAATTAACTTGTATGAAAGTGGCATTAATAGGTGGTAAATGATGTCAAATTGGATGTATATGATTTTAACATGTCAATTGTTGCATATATTGTGGAAAGTGACTTTATAGGGTGCAAAGTGACTCTAATATTGTGAGAAGTAACTAACATGGTTAATTAGAACCAAAATGTGGACCAAAATTGACTTGTATGAATATGGCACTCAGAGGTGGTAAAGAATTTCTAATTGCATGTACATGATGTTAACATGTTAATTGTACCAATATTGATGGCAAGTGACTTTATAAGATGCAAAGTGACTCTAATATGGTGAGAAGTCACTTACATAATTGATTATAGCCAAAATGTGGCCCAAAATTGACTTGTACGAAAGGGGTACCAAGAGGTGGTTAAAGGATGTCTAATTGCATGTACATGATGTTAAAAGTTAATTATATCAATATTTGGTGGCCAAATGATTTCTTGGGGTGCAAAGTGACTCTAATATGGTGAAAAGTGACTAACATGGTTAATTAAAACCAAAATGTGGACCAAAATTGACTTGTATGAATATGGCACTAAGAGGTGGTTAAAGGATGTCTAATTGCATGTACATGATGTTAACATGTTAATTGTACCAATATATGATGTCAAGTGACTCTTATAAGGTGCAAAGTGACTCTAATATGATGAGAAGTCACTTACATGATTGATTAGAGCCAAAATGTTGACCAAAATTGACATGTAGGAAAGGGGTACCAAGAGGTGGTTAAAGGATGTCTAATGCATTTACATGATGTTAATATGTTAATTGTATCAATATATGGGGCAAGTGACTCTTATAGGGTGTAAAGGTACTCTAATATGGTGAACAATGACTTACATGGTTGATTAGAGCCAAAATGTGGATCAAAATTAACTTGTATGAAAGTGGCATTAATAGGTGGTAAAAGGATGTCAAATTGGATGTATATGATGTTAACATGTCAATTGTTGCATATATGGTGGAAAGTGACTCTTATAGGGTGGAAAGTGACTCTAATATGGTGAGAAGTGACTAACATGGTTAATTAGAACCAAAATGTGGACCAAAATTGACTTGTATGAATATGGCACTAAGAGGTGATAAAAGGATTTCTAATTGCATGTACATTAACATGTTAATTGTACCAATATATGATGGAAGTGACTCTTATAAGGTGCAAAGTGACTCTAATATGGTGAGAAGTCACTTACATGATTGATTAGAGCCAAAATGTGGCCCAAAATTAACTTGTAGGAAAGGGGTACCAAGAGGTGGTTAAAGGATGTCTAATTGCATTTATGTGATGTTAACATGTTAATTGTATCAATATATGGGGCAAGTGACTCTTATAGGGTGTAAAGGTACTCTAATATGGTGAACAATGACTTACATAGTTGATTAGGGCC
This sequence comes from Apium graveolens, assembly GCF_009905375.1. Classification (NCBI taxonomy): domain Eukaryota; kingdom Viridiplantae; phylum Streptophyta; class Magnoliopsida; order Apiales; family Apiaceae; genus Apium; species Apium graveolens. The sequence goes on from NW_027419839.1 coordinate 7,423, forward strand.
AAAATGTTGAACAAAATTAACTTGTATGAAAATGGCATTAATAGGTGGTAAAAGGATGTCAAATTGGATGTATATGATGTTAACATGTCAATTGTTGCATATATGGTGGAAAGTGACTCTTATAGGGTGCAAAGTGACTCTAATATGGTGAGAAGTGACTAACATGGTTAATTAGAACCAAAATGTGGACCAAAATTGACTTGTATGAATATGGCACTAAGAGGTGGTAAAAGGATATCTAATTGCATGTACATGATGTTAACATGTTAATTGTACCAATATATGATGGCAAGTGACTTTAAGGTGCAAAGTGACTCTAATATGGTGAGAAGTCACTTACATAATGTTATAGCCAAAATGTGGCCCAAAATTGACTTGTACGAAAGGGGTACCAAGAGGTGGTTAAAGGATGTCTAATTGCATGTACATGATGTTAACATGTTAATTATATCAATATTTGGTGGCAATGACTTTCATAGGGTGCAAGTGACTCTAATATGGTGAAAAGTGACTAACATGGTTAATTAAAACCAAAATGTGGACCAAAATTGACTTGTATGAATATGGCACTAAGAGGTGGTAAAGGATTTCTAATTGCATGTACATGATGTTAACATGTTAATTGTACCAATATATGATGGCAAGTGACTCTTATAAGGTGCAAAGTGACTCTAGTATGGTGAGAAGTCACTTACATAATTGATTATAGCCAAAATGTGGCCCAAAATTGACTTGTACGAAAGGGTAACAAGAGGTGGTTAAAGGATATCTAATTGCATGTACATGATGTTAACATGTTAATTATATCAATATTTGGTTGCAAATGACTTTCATAGGGTGCAAAGTGACTCTAATATGGTGAAACGTGACTAACATGGTTAATTAGAACCAAAATGTGGACCAAAATTGACTTGTATGAATATGGCACTTGAGGTGGTTAAAGGATGTCTAATTGCATGTACATGATGTTAACATGTTAATTGTACCAATATATGATGGCAAGTGACTCTATAAGGTGAAGTGACTCTAATATGGTGAAATCATTACATGATTGATTAGAGCCAAAATGTTGCCCAAAATTGACATGTAGGAAAGGGGTACCAAGAGGTGGTAAAAGATGTCTAATGGCATTTACGTGATGTTAATGTTAATTGTATCAATATATGGGGCAAGTGACTCTTATAGGGTGTAAAGGTACTCTAATATGGTGAACAATGACTTACATGGTTGATTAGAGCCAAAATGTGGACCAAAATTAACTTGTGTGAAAGTGGCATTAATAGGTGGTAAAAGGATGTCAAATTGGATGTATATGATGTTAACATGTCAATTGTTGCATATATGGTGGAAAGTGACTCTTATAGGGTGCAAAGTGACTCTAATATGGTGAGAAGTGACTAACATGGTTAATTAGAACCAAAATGTGGACCAAAATTGACTTGTATGAATATGGCACTAAGAGGTGGTTAAAGGATTTCTAATTGCATGTACATGATGTTAACATGTTAATTGTACCAATATATGATGGAAGTGACTCTTATAAGGTGCAAAGTGACTCTAATATGGTGAGAAGTCACTTACATGATTGATTAGAGCCAAAATGTGCCCAAAATTGACTTGTAGGAAAGGGGTACCAAGAGGTGGTTAAAGGATGTCTAATGCATTTACGTGATGTTAAATGTTAATTGTATCAATATATGGGGCTAGTGACTCTTATAGGGTGTAAAGGTACTCTAATATGGTGAACAATGACTTACATGGTTGATTAGAGCAAAATGGACAAAATTAACTTGTATGAAAGTGGCATTAATAGGTGGTAAAAGGATGTCAAATTGGATGTATATGATGTTAACATGTCAATTGTTGCATATATGGTGGAAAGTGACTCTTATAGGGTGCAAAGTGACTAATATGGTGAGAAGTGACTAACATGGTTAATTAGAACCAAAATGTGGACCAAAATTGACTTGTATGAATATGGCACTAAGAGGTGATAAAAGGATTTCTAATTGCATGTACATGATGTTAACATGTTAATTGTACCAATATATGATGGAAGTGACTCTTATAAGGTGCAAAGTGACTCTAATATGGTGAGAAGTCACTTACATGATTGATTAGAGCCAAAATGTGGCCCAAAATTAACTTGTAGGAAAGGGGTACCAAGAGGTGGTTAAAGGATGTCTAATTGCATTTACGTGATGTTAACATGTTAATTGTATCAATATATGGGGCAAGTGACTCTTATAGGGTGTAAAGGTACTCTAAATGGTGAACAATGACTTACATGGTTGATTAGAGCCAAAATGTTGAACAAAATTAACTTCTATGAAAGTGGCATTAATAGGTGGTAAAAGGATGTCAAATTGGATGTATATGATGTTAACATGTCAATTGTTGCATATATGGTGGAAAGTGACTCTTATAGGGTGCAAAGTGACTCTAATATGGTGAGAAGTGACTAACATGGTTAATTAGAACCAAAATGTGGACCAAAATTGACTTGTATGAATATGGCACTAAGAGGTGGTAAAAGGATTTCTAATTGCATGTACATGATTTTAACATGTTAATTGTGCCAATATATGATGGAAGTACTCTTATAAGGTGCAAAGTGACTCTAATCTGGTGAGAAGTCACTTACATGATTGATTAGAGCCAAAATGTGGCCCAAAATTAACTTGTAGGAAAGGGGTACCAAGAGGTGCTTAAAGGATGTCTAATTGCATTTACGTGATGTTAACATGTTAATTGTATCAATATATGGGGCAAGTGACTCTTATAGTGATGTGGATCTCTCCACAAAGAAGAAATGAAGAAGAAGAAAAGGGATAAGAGAAAAAGAGGATATTTCAAAAGAACACGATCAATCCAGAAACGTGAACTTTTAATCTCAAATTGCTTAGATCAATCCAGAAACTAAGTAATTCGAATCTAACCTTAAAACAATACAGTAATTGAAGTTTAGAGGAAAGAAAAACTACTTATAGTTTATCTCAAAACAAAAGTTTATATCATCCATTGTCTCTCTTAAAAGATTACATTCAAAGGGTATTTATAGCCTTAGACAATAACCCAAACCCAATAAGATTCCAATAGAAATTCAATATCAGCATGAAGTAGCCAATATCTGAATCTTTCCAGGAAACAAATTTAAAAACCAAATCCAAATAGAAAAAAGACAAAAATCAAATCCAAATAGGAAAATAAAATCCTAAGTGCTTAAAACAAGAAAAACCCTTTCAAGTGAAAGGTAAAAACTTGCAATCAAAATTTGAATTAAAAATATAATAATCAGCTACTTGTCCAACTTCATGCATCGCTCCTTAATTCCTTGTTGTCCAAGTAAGCTTCAAACCCATGTTTGCATCCTCTCCAATTGAACATCACAACTAGTACACATAGCCAAATCCCAATCAACATATTCATTGCTTGATCCTCATCATAGAGGGAGTAAAGGTACTCTAATATGGTGAGCAGTGACTTACATGGTTGATTAGAGCCAAAATGTTGAACAAAATTAACTTGTATGAAAGTGGTATTAATAGGTGGTAAAAGGATGTCAAATTGGATGTATATGATGTTAATGTCAATTGTTGCATATATGGTGGAAAGTGACTCTTATAGGGTGCAAAGTGACTCTAATATTGTGAGAAGTAACTAACATGGTTAATTAGAACCAAAATGTGGACCAAAATTGATTTGTATGAATATGGCACTAAGAGGTGGTAAAGGATTTCTAATTGCATGTACATGATGTTAACATGTTAATTGTACCAATATATGATGGCAAGTGACTCTTATAAGGTGCAAAGTGACTCTAATATGGTGAGAAGTCACTTACATAATTGATTATAGCCAAAATGTGGCCCAAAATTGACTTGTACGAAAGGGGTACCAAGAGGTGGTTAAAGGATGTCTAATTGCATGTACATGATGTTAACATGTTAATTATATCAATATTTGGTGGCAAATGACTTTCATAGGGTGCAAAGTGACTCTAATATGGTGGAAAAGTGACTAACATGGTTAATTAGAACCAAAATGTGGACCAAAATTGACTTGTATGAATATGGCACTAAGAGGTGGTTAAAGGATGTCTAATTGCATGTACCTGATGTTAACATGTTAATTGTACCAATATATGATGGCAAGTGACTCTTATAAGGTGCAAAGTGACTCTAATATGGTGAGAAGTCACTTACATGATTGAATAGAGCCAAAATGTTGCCCAAAATTGACTTGTAGGAAAGGGGTACCAAGAGGTGGTTAAAGGATGTCTATTGGCATTTACGTGATGTTAATATGTTAATTGTGTCAATATATAGGGCTAGTGACTCTTATAGGGTGTAAAGGTACTCTAATATGGTGAACAATGACTTACATGGTTGATTAGAGCTAAAATGTGGACCAAAATTAACTTGAATGAAAGTGGCATTAATAGGTAGTAAAAGGATGTCAAATTGGATGTATATGATGTTAACATGTCAATTGTTGCATATATGGTAGAAAGTGACTCTTATAGGGTGCAAAGTGACTCTAATATGGTGAGAAGTAACTAACATGGTTAATTAGAACCAAAATGTGGACCAAAATTGACGTGTATGAATATGGCACTAAGAGGTGATAAAAGGATTTCTAATTGCATGTACATGATGTTAACATGTTAATTGTACCAATATATGATGGAAGTGACTCTTATAAGGTGCAAAGTGACTCTAATATGGTGAGAAGTCACTTACATGATTGATTAGAGCCAAAATGTGGCCCAAAATTAACTTGTAGGAAAGGGGTACCAAGAGGTGGTTAAAGGATGTCTAATTGCATTTACGTGATGTTAACATGTTAATTGTATCAATATATGGGGCAAGTGACTCTTATAGTGATGTGGATCTCTCCACAAAGAAAGAAATGAAGAAGAAGAAAAGGGATAAGAGAAAAAGAGGATATTTCAAAAGAACACGATCAATCCAGAAACGTGAACTTTTAATCTCAAATTGCTTAGATCAATCCAGAAACTAAGTAATTCGAATCTAACCTTCAAAACAATACAGTAATTGAAGTTTAGAGGAAAGAAAAACTACTTATAGTTTATCTCAAAACAAAAGTTTTATATCATCCATTGTCTCTCTTAAAAGATTACATTCAAAGGGTATTTATAGCCTTAGACAATAACCCGAACCCAATAAGATTCCAATAGAAATTCAATATCAGCATGAAGTAGCCATATCTGAATCTTTCCAGGAAACAAATTTAAAAACCAAATCCAAATAGAAAAAAGACAAAAATCAAATCCAAATAGGAAAATAAAATCCTAAGTGCTTAAACAAGAAAAACCCTTTCAAGTGAAAGGTAAAAACTTGCAATCAAAATTTGAATTAAAAATATAATAATCAGCTACTTGTCCAACTTCATGCATCGCTCCTTAATTCCTTGTTGTCCAAGTAAGCTTCATAACCCATGTTTGCATCCTCTCCAATTGAACATCACAACTAGTACACATAGCCAAATCCCAATCAACATATTCATTGCTTGATCCTCATCATAGAGGGAGTAAAGGTACTCTAATATGGTGAGCAGTGACTTACATGGTTGATTAGAGCCAAAATGTTGAACAAATTAACCTTGTATGAAAGTGGTATTAATAGGTGGTAAAAGGATGTCAAATTGGATGTATATGATGTTAACGTGTCAATTGTTGCATATATGGTGGAAAGTGACTCTTATAGGGTGCAAAGTGACTCTAATATTGTGAGAAGTAACTAACATGGTTAATTAGAACCAAAATGTGGACCAAAATTGATTTGTATGAATATGGCACTAAGAGGTGGTAAAGGATTTCTAATTGCATGTACATGATTGTTAACATGTTAATTGTACCAATATATGATGGCAAGTGACTCATATAGGTGCAAAGTGACTCTAATATGGTGAGAAGTCACTTACATAATTGATTATAGCCAAAATGTGGCCCAAAATTGACTTGTACGAAAGGGGTACCAAGAGGTGGTTAAAGGATGTCTAATTGCATGTACATGATGTTAACATGTAATTATATCAATATTGGTGGCAAATGACTTTCATAGGGTGCAAAGTGACTCTAATATGGTGAAAAGTGACTAACATGGTTAATTAGAACCAAAATGTGGACCAAAATTGACTTGTATGAATATGGCACTAAGAGGTGGTTAAAGGATGTCTAATTGCATGTACATGATGTTAACATGTTAATTGTACCAATATATGATGGCAAGTGACTCTTATAAGGTGCAAAGTGACTCTAATATGGTGAGAAGTCACTTACATGATTGAATAGAGCCAAAATGTTGCCCAAAATTGACTTGTAGGAAAGGGGTACCAAGAGGTGGTTAAAGGATGTCTATTGGCATTACGTGATGTTAATATGTTAATTGTGTCAATATATAGGGCTAGTGACTCTTATAGGGTGTAAAGGTACTCTAATATGGTGAACAATGACTTACATGGTTGATTAGAGCTAAAATGTGGACCAAATTAACTTGAATGAAAGTGGCATTAATAGGTAGTAAAAGGATGTCAAATTGGATGTATATGATGTTAACATGTCAATTGTTGCATATATGGTAGAAAGTGACTCTTATAGGGTGCAAAGTGACTCTAATATGGTGAGAAGTAACTAACATGGTTAATTAGAACCAAAATGTGGACCAAAATTGACTTGTATGAATATGGCACTAAGAGGTGATAAAAGGATTTCTAATTGCATGTACATGATGTTAACATGTTAATTGTACCAATATATGATGGAAGTGACTCTTATAAGGTGCAAAGTGACTCTAATATGGTGAGAAGTCACTTACATGATTGATAGAGCCAAAATGTGGCCCAAAATTAACTTGTAGGAAAGGGGTACCAAGAGGTGGTTAAAGGATGTCTAATTGCATTTACGTGATGTTAACATGTTAATTGTATCAATATATGGGGCAAGTGACTCTTATAGGGTGTAAAGGTACTCTAATATGGTAAACAATGACTTACATGATTGATTAGAGCCAAAATGTTGCCCAAAATTGACTTGTAGGAAAGGGGTACCAAGAGGTGGTTAAAGGATGTGTAATGGCATTTACGTGATGTTAATATGTTAATTGTATCAATATATGGGGCTAGTGACTCTTATAGGGTGTAAAGGTACTCTAATATGGTGAACAATGACTTACATGGTTGATTAGAGCTAAAATTGGACCAAAATTAACTTGTATGAAAGTGGCATTAATAGGTGGTAAAAGGATGTCAAATTGGATGTATATGATGTTAACATGTCAATTGTTGCATATATGGTGGAAAGTGACTCTTATAGGGTGCAAAGTGACTCCAATATGGTGAGAAGTGACTAACATGGTTAATTAGAACCAAAATGTGGACCAAAATTGACTTGTATGAATATGGCACTAAGAGGTGATAAAAGGATTTCTAATTGCATGTACATGATGTTAACATGGTTAATTGTACCAATATATGATGGAAGTGACTCTTATAAGGTGCAAAGTGACTCTAATATGGTGAGAAGTCACTTACATGATTGATTAGAGCCAAAATGTGGCCCAAAATTAACTTGTAGGAAACGGGTACCAAGAGGTGGTTAAAGGATGTCTAATTGCATTTACGTGATGTTAACATGTTAATTGTATCAATATATGGGGCAAGTGACTCTTATAGGGTGTAAAGGTACTCTAATATGGTGAACAATGACTTACATGGTTGATTAGAGCCAAAATGTTGAACAAAATTAACTTCTATGAAAGTGGCATTAATAGGTGGTAAAAGGATGTCAATTGGATGTATATGATGTTAACATGTCAATTGTTGCATATATGGTGGAAAGTGACTCTTATAGGGTGCAAAGTGACTCTAATATGGTGAGAAGTGACTAACATGGTTAATTAGAACCAAATGTGGACCAAAATTGACTTGTATGAATATGGCACTAAGAGGTGGTAAAAGGATTTCTAATTGCATGTACATGATTTTAACATGTTAATTGTGCCAATATACTGATGGAAGTGAATCTTATAGGTGTAAAGTGACTCTAATCTGGTGAGAAGTCACTTACATGATTGATTAGAGCCAAAATGTGGCCCAAAATTAACTTGTAGGAAAGGGGTACCAAGAGGTGCTTAAAGGATGTCTAATTGCATTTACGTGATGTTAACATGTTAATTGTATCAATATATGGGGCAAGTGACTCTTATAGTGATGTGGATCTCTCCACAAAGAAAGAAATGAAGAAGAAGAAAAGGGATAAGAGAAAAAGAGGATATTTCAAAAGAACACGATCAATCCAGAAACGTGAACTTTTAATCTCAAATTGCTTAGATCAATCCAGAAACTAAGTAATTCGAATCTAACCTTCAAAACAATACAGTAATTGAAGTTTAGAGGAAAGAAAAAACTACTTATAGTTTATCTCAAAACAAAAGTTTTATATCATCCATTGTCTCTCTTAAAAGATTACATTCAAAGGGTATTTATAGCCTTAGACAATAACCCGAACCCAATAAGATTCCAATAGAAATTCAATATCAGCATGAAGTAGCCAATATCTGAATCTTTCCAGGAAACAAATTTAAAAACCAAATCCAAATAGAAAAAAGACAAAAATCAAATCCAAATAGGAAAATAAAATCCTAAGTGCTTTAAACAAGAAAAACCCTTTCAAGTGAAAGGTAAAAACTTGCAATCAAAATTTGAATTAAAAATATAATAATCAGCTACTTGTCCAACTTCATGCATCGCTCCTTAATTCCTTATTGTCCAAGTAAGCTTCATAACCCATGTTTTGCATCCTCTCCAATTGAACATCACAACTAGTACACATAGCCAAATCCCAATCAACATATTCATTGCTTGATCCTCATCATAGAGGGAGTAAAGGTACTCTAATATGGTGAGCAGTGACTTACATGGTTGATTAGAGCCAAAATGTTGAACAAAATTAACTTGTATGAAAGTGGTATTAATAGGTGGTAAAAGGATGTCAAATTGGATGTATATGATGTTAACGTGTCAATTGTTGCATATATGGTGGAAAGTGACTCTTATAGGGTGCAAAGTGACTCTAATATTGTGAGAAGTAACTAACATGGTTAATTAGAACCAAAATGTGGACCAAAATTGATTTGTATGAATATGGCACTAAGAGGTGGTAAAGGATTTCTAATTGCATGTACATGATGTTAACATGTTAATTGTACCAATATATGATGGCAAGTGACTATTATAAGGTGCAAAGTGACTCTAATATGGTGAGAAGTCACTTACATAATTGATTATAGCCAAAATGTGGCCCAAAATTGACTTGTACGAAAGGGGGTACCAAGAGGTGGTTAAAGGATGTCTAATTGCATGTACATGATGTTAACATGTTAATTATATCAATATTTGGTGGCAAATGACTTTCATAGGGTGCACAGTGACTCTAATATGGTGAAAAGTGACTAACATGGTTAATTAGAACCAAAATGTGGACCAAAATTGACTTGTATGAATATGGCACTAAGAGGTGGTTAAAGGATGTCTAATTGCATGTACATGAGTGTTAACATGTTAATTGTACCAATATATGATGGCAAGTGACTATTATAAGGTGCATAAGTGACTCTAATATGGTGAGAAGTCACTTACATGATGAATTAGAGCCAAAATGTTGCCCAAAATTGACTTGTAGGAAAGGGGTACCAAGAGGTGGTTAAAGGATGTCTATGGCATTTACGTGATGTTAATATGTTAATTGTGTCAATATAGGGGCTAGTGACTCTTATAGGGTGTAAAGGTACTCTAATATGGTGAACAATGACTTACATGGTTGATTAGAGCTAAAATGTGGACCAAATTAACTTGAATGAAAGTGGCATTAATAGGTAGTAAAAAGGATGTCAAATTGGATGTATATGATGTTAACATGTCAATTGTTGCATATATGGTAGAAAGTGACTCTTATAGGGTGCAAAGTGACTCTAATATGGTGAGAAGTAACTAACATGGTTAATTAGAACCAAAATGTGGACCAAAATTGACGTGTATGAATATGGCACTAAGAGGTGATAAAAGGATTTCTAATTGCATGTACATGATGTTAACATGTTAATTGTACCAATCTATGATGGAAGTGACTCTTATAAGGTGCAAAGTGACTCTAATATGGTGAGAAGTCACTTACATGATTGATTAGAGCCAAAATGTGGCCCAAAATTAACTTGTAGGAAAGGGGTACCAAGAGGTGGTTAAAGGATGTCTAATTGCATTTACGTGATGTTAACATGTTAATTGTATCAATATATGGGGCAAGTGACTCTTATAGGGTGTAAAGGTACTCTAATATTGGTAAAACAATGACTGACATGATTGATTAGAGCCAAATGTTGCCCAAAATTGACTTGTAGGAAAGGGGTACCAAGAGGTGGTTAAAGGATGTGTAATGGCATGTTACGTGATGTTAATATGTTAATTGTATCAATATATGGGGCTAGTGACTCTTATAGGGTGTAAAGGTACTCTAATATGGTGAACAATGACTTACATGGTTGATTAGAGCTAAAATTTGGACCAAAATTAACTTGTATGAAAGTGGCATTAATAGGTGGTAAAAGGTGTCAAATTGGATGTATATGATGTTAACATGTCAATTGTTGCATATATGGTGGAAAAGTGACTCTTATAGGGTGCAAAGTGACTCCAATATGGTGAGAAGTGACTAACATGGTAATTATAACCAAAATGTGGACCACAATTGACTTGTATGAATACTGGCACTAAGAGGTGAATAAAAGGATTTCTAATTGCATGTACTGATGTTAAACATGTTCAATTGTACCAATATATGATGGAAGTGACTCTTATAAGGTGCACAAGTGACTCTAATATGGTGAGAAGTCACTTACATGATTGATTAGAGCCAAAATGTGGCCCAAACTTAACTTGTAGGAAACGGGTACCAAGAGGTGGTTAAAGGATGTCTAATTGCATTTACGTGATGTTAACATGTTAATTGTATCAATATATGGGGCAAGTGACTCTTATAGGGTGTAAAGGTACTCTAATATGGTGACAATGACTTACATGGTTGATTAGAGCCAAAATGTTGAACAAAAATTAACTTCTATGAAAGTGGCATTAATAGGTGGTAAAAGGATGTCAAATTGGATGTATATGATGTTAACATGTCAATTGTTGCATATATGGTGGAAAGTGACTCTTATAGGGTGCAAAGTGACTCTAATTATGGTGAGAAGTGACTAACATGGTTAATTAGAACCAAAATGTGGACCAAATTGACTTGTATGAATATGGCACTAAGAGGTGGGTAAAAGGATTTCTAATTGCATGTACATGATTTTAACATGTTAATTGTGCCAATATATGATGGAAGTGAATCTTATAAGGTGTAAAGTGACTCTAATCGTGGTGAGAAGTCACTTACATGATTGATTAGAGCCAAAATGTGGCCCAAAATTAACTTGTAGGAAAGGGGTACCCAGAGGTGCTTAAAGGATGTCTAATTGCATTTACGTGATGTTAACATGTTAATTGTAATCAATATATGGGGCAAAGTGACTCTTATAGTGATGTGGATCTCTCCACAAAGAAAGAAATGAAGAAGAAGAAAAGGGATAAGAGAAAAAGAGGATATTTCAAAAGAACACGATCAATCCAGAAACGTGAACTTTTAATCTCAAATTGCTTAGATCAATCCAGAAACTAAGTAATTCGAATCTTACCTTCAAAACAATACAGTAATTGAAGTTTAGAGGAAAGAAAAACTACTTATAGTTTATCTCAAAACAAAAGTTTTATATCATCCATGTCTCTCTTAAAAGATTACATTCAAAGGGTATTTATAGCCTGTAGACAATAAACCCGAACCCAATAAGATTCCAATAAAATTCAATATCAGCATGAATTAGCCAATATCTGAATCTTTCCAGGAAACAATTTAAAAACCAAATCCAAATAGAAAAAAGACAAAAATCAAATCCAAATAGGAAAATAAAATCCCTAAGTGCTTAAAACAAGAAAAACCCTTTCAAGTGAAAGGTTAAAAACTTGCAATAAAAATTTGAATTAACAATATAATAATCAGCTACTTGTCCATACTTCATGCATCGCTCCTTAATTCCTTATTGTCCAAGGAAGCTTCTATAACCCATGTTTGGCATCCTCTCCAATTGAACATCACAACTAGTACACATAGCCAAATCCCAATCAACATATTCATTGCTTGATCCTCATCATAGAGGGAGTAAAGGTACTCTAATATGGTGAGCAGTGACTTAAGGTTGATTAGAGCCAAAATGTTGAACAAAATTAACTTGTAGGAAAGTGGTATTAATAGGTGGTAAAAGGATGTCAAATTGGATGTATATGATGTTAACGTGTCAATTGTTGCATATATGGTGGAAAGTGACTCTTATAGGGTGCAAAGTGACTCTAATATTGTGAGAAGTAACTAACATGGTTAATTAGAACCAAAATGTGGACCAAAATTGATTTGTATGAATAGGCACTAAGAGGTGGTAAAGGATTTCTAATTGCATGTACATGATGTTAACATGTTAATTGTACCAATATATGATGGCAAGTGACTATTATAAGGTGCAAAGTGACTCTAATATGGTGAGAAGTCACTTACATAATTGATTATAGCCAAAATGTGGCCCAAAATTGACTTGTACGAAAGGGGTACCAAGAGGTGGTTAAAGGATGTCTAATTGCAGTACATGATGTTAACATGTTAATTATATCAATATTTGGTGGCAAATGACTTTCATAGGGTGCAAAGTGACTCTAATATGGTGAAAAGTGACTAACATGGTTAATTAGAACCAAAATGTGGACCAAAATTGACTTGTATGAATATGGCACTAAGAGGTGGTTAAAGGATGTCTAATTGCATGTACATGATGTTAACATGTTAATTGTACCAATATATGATGGCAAGTGATTCTTATAAGGTGCATAGTGACTCTAATATGGTGAGGAGTCACTTACATGATTGATTAGAGCCAAAATGTTGCCCAAAATTGACTTGTAGGAAAGGGGTACCAAGAGGTGGTTAAAGGATGTCTAATGGCATTTACGTGATGTTAATATGTTAATTGTGTCAATATATGGGGCTAGTGACTCTTATAGGTGTAAAAGGTACTCTAATATGGTGAACAATGACTTACATGGTTGATTAGAGCTAAAATGTGGACCAAAATTAACTTGTATGAAGTGGCATTAATAGGTGGTAAAAGGATGTCAAATTGGATGTATATGATGTTAACATGTCAATTGTTGCATATATGGTGGAAAGTGACTCTTATAGGTGTAAAGTGACTCTAATATGGTGAGAAGGTGAACTAACATGGTTAATAGAACCAAAATGTGGACCAAAATTGACTTGTATGAATATGGCACTAAGAGGTGATAAAAAGGATTTCTAATATGCATGTACATGATGTTAACATGTTAATTGTACCAATATATGATGGAAGTGACTCTTATAAGGTGCAAGTGACTCTAATATGGTGAGAAGTCACTTACATGATTGATTAGAAGCCAAAATGTGGCCCAAAATTAAATTGTAGAAAGGGGTACCAGAGGTGGTTAAAGGAGGTCTAATTGCATTTACGTGATGTTTAACAGTTAATTGTATCAATATAGGGGCAAGTGACTCTTATAGGGTGTAAAGGTACTCTAATATGGTAAACAATGACTTACATGATTGATTAGAGCCAAATGTTGCCCAAATTGACTTGTAGGAAAGGGGGTACCAAGAGGTGGTTAAAGGATGTGTAATGGCATTTACGTGATGTTAATATGTTAATTGTAATCAATATATGGGCTAGTGACTCTATAGGGTGTAAAGGTACTCTAATATGGTGAACAATGACTTACATGGTTGATTAGAGCTAAAATTTGGACCAAAATTAACTTGTATGAAAGTGGCATTAATAGGTGGTAAAAGGATGTCAAATTGGATGTATATGATGTTAACATGTCAATTGTTGCATATATGGTGGAAAGTGACTCTTATAGGGTTGCAAAGTGACTCCAATATGGTGAGAAGTGACTAACATGGTTAATTAGAACCAAAATGTGGACCAAAATTGACTTGTATGAATATGGCACTAAGAGGTGATAAAAGGATTTCTAATTGCATGTACATGATGTTAACATGTTAATTGTACCAATATATGATGGAAGTGACTCTTATAAGGGGCAAAGTGACTCTAATATGGTGAGAAGTCACTTACATGATTGATTAGAGCCAAAATGTGGCCCAAAATTAACTTGTAGGAAACGGGTACCAAGAGGTGGTTAAAGGATGTCTAATGCATTTACGTGATTTAACATGTTAATTGTATCAATATATGGGGCAAGTGACTCTTATAGGGTGTAAAGGTACTCTAATATGGTGAACAATGACTTACATGGTTGATAGAGCCAAAATGTTGAACAAAATTAACTTCTATGAAAGTGGCATTAATAGGTGGTAAAAGGATGTCAAATTGGATGTATATGATGTTAACATGTCAATTGTTGCATATATGGTGGAAAGTGACTCTTATAGGGTGCAAAGTGACTCTAATATGGTGAGAAGTGACTAACATGGTTAATTAGAACCAAAATGTGGACCAAAATTGACTTGTATGAATATGGCACTAAGAGGTGGTAAAGGATTTCTAATTGCATGTACATGATTTTAACATGTTAATTGTGCCAATATATGATGGAAGTGAATCTTATAAGGTGTAAAGTGACTCTAATCTGGTGAGAAGTCACTTACATGATTGATTAGAGCCAAAATGTGGCCCCAAAATTAACTTGTAGGAAAGGGGTACCAAGAGTGCTTAAAGGATGTCTAATTGCATTTACGTGATGTTAACATGTTAATTGTATCAATATATGGGGCAAGTGACTCTTATAGTGATGTGGATCTCTCCACAAAGAAAGAAATGAAGAAGAAGAAAAGGGATAAGAGAAAAAGAGGATATTTCAAAAGAACCACGATCAATCCAGAAACGTGAACTTTTTAATCTCAAATTGCTTAGATCAATCCAGAACTAAGTAATTCGAATCTAACCTTCAAAACAATACAGTAATTGAAGTTTAGAGGAAAGAAAACTACTTATAGTTTATCTCAAAACAAAAGTTTTATATCATCCATTGTCTCTCTTAAAAGATTACATTCAAGGGTATTTATAGCCTTAGACAATAACCCGAACCCAATAAGATTCCAATAGAAATTCAATATCAGCATGAAGTAGCCAATATCTGAATCTTTCCAGGAAACAAATTTAAAAACCAAATCCAAATAGAAAAAAGACAAAAATCAAATCCAAATAGGAAAATAAAATCCTAAGTGCTTAAAAAAGAAAAAACCCTTTCAAGTGAAAGGTAAAAACTTGCAATCAAAATTTGAATTAAAAATATAATAATCAGCTACTTGTCCAACTTCATGCATCGCTCCTTAATTCCTTATTGTCCAAGTAAGCTTCATAACCCATGTTTGCATCCTCTCCAATTGAACATCACAACTAGTACACATAGCCAAATCCCAATCAACATATTCATTGCTTGATCCTCATCATAGAGGGAGTAAAGGTACTCTAATATGGTGAGCAGTGACTTACATGGTTGATTAGAGCCAAAATGTTGAACAAAATTAACTTGTATGAAAGTGGTATTAATAGGTGGTAAAAGGATTGTCAAATTGGATGTATATGATGTTAACGTGTCAATTGTTGCATATATGGTGGAAAGTGACTCTTATAGGGTGCAAAGTGACTCTAATATGTGAGAAGTAACTAACATGGTTAATTAGAACCAAAATGTGGACCAAAATTGATTTGTATGAATATGGCACTAAGAGGGTGGTAAAGGATTTCTAATTGCATGTAATGATGTTAACATGTTAATTGTACCAATATATGATGGCAATTGAACTATTATAAGGTGCAAAGTGACTCTAATATGGTGAGAAGTCACTTACATAATTGATTATAGCCAAAATGTGGGCCCAAAATTGACTTGTACGAAGGGGGTACCAAGAGGTGGTTAAAGGATGTCTAATTGCATGTACATGATGTTAACATGTTAATTATATCAATATTTGGGTGGCAAATGACTTTCATAGGGTGCAAAGTGACTCTAATATGGTGAAAAGTGACTAACATGGTTAATTAGAACCAAAATGTGGACCAAAATTGACTTGTATGAATATGGCACTAAGAGGTGGTTAAAGGATGTCTAATTGCATGTACATGATGTTAACATGTTAATTGTACCAATATATGATGGCAAGTGATTTTTATAAGGTGCATAGTGACTCTAATATGGTGAGAAGTCACTTACATGATTGATTAGAGCCAAAATGTTGCCCAAAATTGACTTGTAGGAAAGGGGTACCAAGAGGTGGTTAAAGGATGTCTAATGGCATTTACGTGATGTTAATATGTTAATTGTGTCAATATATGGGCTAGTGACTCTTATAGGGTGTAAGGTACTCTAATATGGTGAACAATGACTTACATGGTTGATTAGAGCTAAAATGTGGACCAAAATTAACTTGTATGAAAGTGGCATTAATAGGTAGTAAAAGGATGTCAAATTGGATGTATATGATGTTAACATGTCAATTGGTTGCATATATGGTAGAAAGTGACTCTTATAGGGTGCAAAGTGACTCTAATATGGTGAGAAGTGACTAACATGGTTAATTAGAACCAAAATGTGGACCAAATTGACTTGTATGAATATGGCACTAAGAGGTGATAAAAGGATTTCTAATTGCATGTACATGATGTTAACATGTTAATTGTACCAATATATGATGGAAGTGACTCTTATAAGGTGCAAAGTGACTCTAATATGGTGAGAAGTCACTTACATGATTGATTAGAGCCAAAATGTGGCCCAAAATTAACTTGTAGGAAAGGGGTACCAAGATGTGGTTAAAGGATGTCTAATTGCATTTACGTGATGTTAACATGTTAATTGTATCAATATATGGGGCAAGTGACTCTTATAGGTGTAAAGGTACTCTAATATGGTAAACAATGACTTACATGATTGATTAGAGCCAAAATGTTGCCCAAAATTGACTTGTAGGAAAGGGGTACCAAGAGGTGGTTTAAAGGATGTGTAATGGCATTTACGTGATGTTTAATATGTTAATTTGTATCAATATATGGGGCTAGTGACTCTTATAGGGTGTAAAGGTACTCTAATATGGTGAACAATGGACTTACATGGTTGATTAGAGCTAAATTTGGACCAAAATTAACTTGTATGAAAGTGGCATTAATAGGTGGTAAAAGGATGTCAAATTGGATGTATATGATGTTAACATGTCAATTGTTGCATATATGTGGAAAGTGACTCTTATAGGGTGCAAAGTGACTCAATATGGTGAGAAGTGACTAACATGGTTAATTAGAACCAAAATGGGGACCAAAATTTGACTTGTATGAATATGGCACTAAGAGGTGATAAAGGATTTCTAATTGCATGTACATGATGTTAACATGTTAATTGTACCAATATATGATGGAAGTGACTCTTATAAGGTGCAAAGTGACTCTAATATGGTGAGAAGTCACTTACATGATGATTAGAGCCAAAATGTGGCCCAAAATTAACTTGTAGGAAACGGGGTACCAAGAGGTGGTTAAAGGATGTCTAATTGCATTTACGTGATGTTAACATGTTAATTGTATCAATATATGGGGCAAGTGACTCTTATAGGGTGTAAAGGTACTCTAATATGGTGAACAATGACTACATGGTTGATTAGAGCCAAAATGTTGAACAAAATTAAACTTCTATGAAAGTGGCATTAATAGGTGGTAAAAGGATGTCAAATTGGATGTATATGATGTTAACATGTCAATTGTTGCATATATGGTGGGAAAGTGACTCTTATAGGGTGCAAAGTGACTCTAATATGGTGAGAAGTGACTAACATGGTTAATTAGAACCAAAATGTGGACGCAAAATTGACTTGTATGAATATGGCACTAAGAGGTGGTAAAAGGATTTCTAATTGCATGTACATGATTTTAACATGTAATTGTGCCAATATATGATGGAAGTGAATCTTATAAGGTGTAAAGTGACTCTAATCTGGTGAGAAGTCACTTACATGATGATTAGAGCCAAAATGTGGCCCAAAATTAACTTGTAGGAAAGGGGTACCAAGAGGTGCTTAAAGGATGTCTAATTGCATTTACGTGATGTTAACATGTTAATTGTATCAATATATGGGGCAAGTGACTCTTATAGTGATGTGGATCTCTCCACAAAGAAAGAAATGAAGAAGAAGAAAAGGGAATAAGAGAAAAAGAGGATATGTCAAAAGAACACGATCAATCCAGAAACGTGAACTTTTAATCTCAAATTGCTTAGATCAATCCAGAAACTAAGTAATTCGAATCTAACCTTCAAAACAATACAGTAATTGAAGTTTAGAGGAAAGAAAAACTACTTATAGTTTATCTCAAAACAAAGTTTATATCATCCATTGTCTCTCTTAAAAGATTACATTCAAAGGGTATTTATAGCCTTAGACAATAACCCGAAACCCAATAAGATCCAATAGAAATTCAATATCAGCATGAAGTAGCCAATATCTGAATCTTTCCAGGAAACAAATTTAAAAACCAAATCCAAATAGAAAAAAGACAAAATCAAATCAAATAGGAAAATAAAATCCTAAGTGCTTAAAACAAGAAAACCCTTTCAAGTGAAAGGTAAAAACTTGCAATCAAAATTTGAATTAAAAATATAATAATCAGCTACTTGTCCAACTTCATGCATCGCTCCTTAATTCCTTATTGTCCAAGTAAGCTTCATAACCCATGTTTGCATCCTCTCCAATTGAACATCACAACTAGTACACATAGCCAAATCCCAATCAACATATTCCATTGCTTGATCCTCCTCATAGAGGGAGTAAAGGTACTCTAATATGGTGAGCAGTGGACTTACATGGTTGATTAGAGCCAAATGTTGAACAAATTAACTTGTATGAAAGTGGATTAATAGGTGTAAAAGGATGTCAAATTGGATGTATATGATGTTAACGTGTCAATTGTTGCATATATGGTGGAAAGTGACTCTTATAGGGTTGCAAAGTGGACTCTAATATGTGAGAAGTAGAACTAACATGGTTAATTAAACCAAATGTGGACCAAAATTGATTTGTATGAATATGGCACTAAGAGGTGGTAAGGATTCTAATTGCATGTACATGATGTTAACATGTTAATTGTACCAATATATGATGGCAAGTGACTATATAAGGTGCAAAGTGACTCTAATATGGTGAGAAGTCACTACATAATTGATTATAGCCAAAATGTGGCCCAAATTGACTTGTACGAAAGGGGTACCAAGAGGTGGTTAAAGGATGTCTAATTGCATGTACATGATGTTAACATGTTAATTATATCAATATTTGGTGGCAAATGACTTTCATAGGTGCGAAGTGACTCTAATATGGTGAAAAGTGACTAACATGGTTAATTAGAACCAAAATGTGGACCAAAATTGACTTGTATGAATTGGCACTAAGAGGTGGTTAAAGGATGTCTAATTGCATGTACATGATGTTAACATGTTACTTGTACCTAATATATGATGGCAAGTGATTTTATAAGGTGCATAGTGACTCTAATAATGGTGAGAAGTCACTTACATGAGTGATTAGACCAAAAATGTTGCCCAAAATTGACTTGTAGGAAAGGGGTACCAAGAGGTGGTTAAAGGATGGTCTAATGGCAGTTACGTGATGTTAATATGTTAATTGTGTCAATATATGGGGCTAGTGACTCTTATAGGGTGTAAAGGTACTCTAATATGGTGAACAATGACTTACATGGTTGATTAGAGCTAAATTGGGACCAAAATTAACTTGGATGAAAGTGGCATTAATAGGTGGAAAAGGATGTCAAATTGGATATGTATATGATGTTACATGTCATTGTTGCATATATGGTAAAGTGACTCTTATAGGGTGAAAGTGACTCTAATATGGTGAGAAGTGACTAACATGGTTAATTAGACCAAAATGTGGACCAAATTGACTTGTATGATATGGCACTAAGAGGTGATAAAGGATTTCTAATTGCATGTACATGATGTTAACATGTTAATTGTACCAATATATGATGGGAAGTGACTCTTATAAGGTGCAAAGTGGACTCTATATGGTGAGAAGTCACTTACATGATTGATTAGAGCCAAATGTGGCCCAAAATTAACTTGTAGGAAAGGGGTACCAAGAGGTGGTTAAAGGATGTCTAATTGCATTTACGTGATGTTAACATGTTAATTGTATCAATATATGGGGCAAGTGACTCTTATAGGGTGTAAAGGTACTCTAATATGGTAAACAATGACTTACATGATTGATTAGAGCCAAAATGTTGCCCCAAACTTGACTTGTAGGAAAGGGGTACCAAGAGGTGGTTAAAGGATGTGTAACTGGCATTACGTGATGTTAATATGTTAATTGTATCAATATATGGGCTAGTGACTCTTATAGGGTTGTAAAGGTACTCTAATATGGTGAACAATGACTTACATGGTTGATTAGAGCTAAAATTTGGACCAAAATTAACTTGTATGAAAGTGGCATTAATAGGTGGTAAAAGGATGTCAAATGGATGTATATGATGTTAACATGTCAATTGTTGCATATATGGTGGAAAGTGACTCTTATAGGGTGCAAAGTGACTCAATATGGTGAGAAAAGTGACTAACATGGTTAATTAGAACCAAAATGTGGACCAAAATTGACTTGTATGAATATGCACTAAGAGGTGATAAAGGATTTCTAATTGCATGTACATGATGTTAACATGTTAATTGTACCAATATATGATGGAAGTGACTCTTATAAGGTGCAAAGTGACTCTAATATGGTGAGAAGTCACTTACATGATTGATTAGAGCCAAAATGTGGCCCAAAATTAACTTGTAGGAAAGGGGT
Source organism: Apium graveolens (assembly GCF_009905375.1). Lineage (NCBI taxonomy): Eukaryota > Viridiplantae > Streptophyta > Magnoliopsida > Apiales > Apiaceae > Apium > Apium graveolens. The sequence continues at coordinate 28,436 of NW_027419839.1, forward strand.
ACCAAGAGGTGGTTAAAGGATGTCTAATTGCATTTACGTGATGATGTTAACATGTAATTGTATCATATATGGGGCAGTGACTCTTATAGGGTGTAAAGGTACTCTAATATGGTGAACAATGACTTACATGGTTGATTAGAGCCAAAATGTTGAACAAAAAACTTCTATGAAAGTGGCATTAATAGGTGGTAAAAGGATGTCAAATTGGATGTATATGATGTTAACATGTCAATGTTGCATATATGGTGGAAAGTGACTCTTATAGGGTGCAAAGTGACTCTAATATGGTGAGAAGTGACTAACATGGTTAATTAGAACCAAAATGTGGACCAAAATTGACTTGTATGAATATGGCACTAAGAGGTGGTAAAAGGATTTCTAATTGCATGTACATGATTTAACATGTTAATTGTGCCAATATATGATGGAAGTGAATCTTATAAGGTGTAAAGTGACTCTAATCTGGTGAGAAGTCACTTACATGATTGATTAGAGCCAAAATGTGGCCCAAAATTAACTTGTAGGAAAGGGGTACCAAGAGGTGCTTAAAGGATGTCTAATTGCATTTACGTGATGTTAACATGTTAATTGTATAATATATGGGGCAAGTGACTCTTATAGTGATGTGGATCTCTCCACAAAGAAAGAAATGAAGAAGAAGAAAAGGGATAAGAGAAAAAGAGGATATTTCAAAAGAACACGATCAATCCAGAAACGTGAACTTTTAATCTCAAATTGCTTAGATCAATCCAGAAACTAAGTAATTCGAATCTAACCTTCAAAACAATACAGTAATTGAAGTTTAGAGGAAAGAAAAACTACTTATAGTTTATCTCAAAACAAAAGTTTTATATCATCCATTGTCTCTCTTAAAAGATTACATTCAAAGGGTATTTATAGCCTTAGACAATAACCCAAACCCAATAAGATTCCAATAGAAATTCAATATCAGCATGAAGTAGCCAATATCTGAATCTTTCCAGGAAACAAATTTAAAAACCAAATCCAAATAGAAAAAAGACAAAAATCAAATCCAAATAGGAAAATAAAATCCTAAGTGCTTAAAACAAGAAAAACCCTTTCAAGTGAAAGGTAAAAACTTGCAATCAAAATTTGAATTAAAAATATAATAATCAGCTACTTGTCCAACTTCATGCATCGCTCCTTAATTCCTTTTGTCCAAGTAAGCTTCATAACCCATGTTTGCATCCTCTCCAATTGAACATCACAACTAGTACACATAGCCAAATCCCAATCAACATATTCATTGCTTGATCCTCATCATAGAGGGGAAAGGTACTCTAATATGGTGAGCAGTGACTTACATGGTTGATTAGAGCCAAAATGTGAACAAAATTAACTTGTATGAAAGTGGTATTAATAGGTGGTAAAAGGATGTCAAATTGGATGTATATGATGTTAACGTGTCAATTGTTGCATATATGGTGGAAAGTGACTCTTATAGGGTGCAAAGTGACTCTAATATTGTGAGAAGTAACTAACATGGTTAATTAGAACCAAAATGTGGACCAAAATTGATTTGTATGAATATGGCACTAAGAGGTGGTAAAGGATTTCTAATTGCATGTACATGATGTTAACATGTTAATTGTACCAATATATGATGGCAAGTGACTCATATAAGGTGCAAAGTGACTCTAATATGGTGAGAAGTCACTTACATAATTGATTATAGCCAAAATGTGGCCCAAAATTGACTTGTACGAAAGGGGTACCAAGAGGTGGTTAAAGGATGTCTAATTGCATGTACATGATGTTAACATGTTAATTATATCAATATTTGGTGGCAAATGACTTTCATAGGGTGCAAAGTGACTCTAATATGGTGAAAAGTGACTAACATGGTTAATTAGAACCAAAATGTGGACCAAAATTGACTTGTATGAATATGGCACTAAGAGGTGGTTTAAAGGATGTCTAATTGCATGTACATGATGTTAACATGTTAATTGTACCAATATATGATGGCAAGTGTCTTATAAGGTGCAAAGTGACTCTAATATGGTGAGAAGTCACTACATGATTGAATAGAGCCAAAATGTTGCCCAAAATTGACTTGTAGGAAAGGGGTACCAAGAGGTGGTTAAAGGATGTCTATTGGCATTTACGTGATGTTAATATGTTAATTGTGTCAATATATAGGGCTAGTGCTTTAGGGTGTAAAGGTACTCTAATATGGTGAACAATGACTTACATGGTTGATTAGAGCTAAAATGTGGACCAAAATTAACTTGAATGAAAGTGGCATTAATAGGTAGTAAAAGGATGTCAAATTGGATGTATATGATGTTAACATGTCAATTGTTGCATATATGGTAGAAAGTGACTCTTATAGGGTGCAAAGTGACTCTAATATGGTGAGTAAGCTAACATGGTTAATTAGAACCAAAATGTGGACCAAAATTGACTTGTATGAATATGGCACTAAGAGGTGATAAAAGGATTTCTAATTGCATGTACATGATGTTAACATGTTAATTGTACCAATATATGATGGAAGTGACTCTTATAAGGTGCAAGTGACTAATATGGTGAGAAGTCACTTACATGATTGATTAGAGCCAAAATGTGGCCCAAAATTAACTTGTAGGAAAGGGGTACCAAGAGGTGGTTAAAGGATGTCTAATTGCATTTACGTGATGTTAACATGTTAATTGTATCAATATATGGGGCAAGTGACTCTTATAGGGTGTAAAGGTACTCTAATATGGAACAACCTACACTGATTGATTAGAGCCAAAATGTTGCCCAAAATTGACTGTAGGAAAGGGGTACCAAGAGGTGGTTAAAGGATGTGTAATGGCATTTACGTGATGTTAATATGTTAATTGTATCAATATATGGGGCAGTGACTCTTATAGGGTGTAAAGGTACTCTAATATGGTGAACAATGACTTACATGGTTGATTAGAGCTAAAATTTGGACCAAAATTAACTTGTATGAAAGTGGCATTAATAGGTGGTAAAGGATGTCAAATTGGAGTATATGATGTTAACATGTCAATGTTGCATATATGGTGGAAAGTGACTCTTATAGGGTGCAAAGTGACTCCTATGGTGAGAAGTGACTAACATGGTTAATTAGAACCAAAATGTGGACCAAAATTGACTTGTATGAATATGGCACTAAGAGGTGATAAAAGGATTTCTAATTGCATGTACATGATGTTAACATGTTAATTGTACCAATATATGATGGAAGTGACTCTTATAAGGTGCAAAGTGACTCTAATATGGTGAGAAGTCACTTACATGATTGATTAGAGCCAAAATGTGGCCCAAAATTAATTGTAGGAAACGGGTACCAAGAGGTGGTTAAAGGATGTCTAATTGCATTACGTGATGTTAAATGTTAATTGTATCAATTATGGGGCAAGTGACTCTTATAGGGTGTAAAGGTACTCTAATATGGTGAACAATGACTTACATGGTTGATTAGAGCCAAAATGTTGAACAAAATTAACTTCTATGAAAGTGGCATTAATAGGTGGTAAAAGGATGTCAAATTGGATGTATATGATGTTAACATGTCAATTGTTGCATATATGGTGGAAAGTGACTCTTATAGGGTGCAAAGTGACTCTAATATGGTGAGAAGTGACTAAACATGGTTAATTAGAACCAAAATGTGGACCAAAATTGACTTGTATGAATATGGCACTAAGAGGTGGTAAAAGGATTTCTAATTGCATGTACATGATTTTAAACATGTTAATTGTGCCAATTATGATGGAAGTGAATCTTATAAGGTGTAAAGTGACTCTAATCTGGTGAGAAGTCACTTACATGATTGATTAGAGCCAAAATGTGGCCAAAATTAACTTGTAGGAAAGGGGTACCAAGAGGTGCTTAAAGGATGTCTAATGCATTTACGTGATGTAACATGTTAATTGTATCAATATATGGGGCAAGTGACTCTTATAGTGATGTGGATCTCTCCAAAGAAAGAAATGAAGAAGAAAGAAAAGGGATAAGAGAAAAGAGGATATTTCAAAAGAACACGATCAATCCAGAAACGTGAACTTTTAATCTCAAATTGCTTAGATCAATCCAGAAACTAAGTAATTCGAATCTAACTTCAAAAACAATACAGTAATTGAAGTTTAGAGGAAAGAAAAAAACTACTTATAGTTTATCTCAAAACAAAAGTTTATATCATCCATTGTCTCTCTTAAAAGATTACATTCAAAGGGTATTATAGCCTTAGACAATAACCGAACCAATAAGATTCCATAGAAATTCAATATCAGCATGAAGTAGCCAATATCTGAATCTTTCCAGGAAACAAATTTAAAAACCAAATCCAATAGAAAAAAGACAAAAATCAAATCAAATAGGAAAATAAAATCTAAGTGCTTAAAACAAAAAAAACCCTTTCAAGTGAAAGGTAAAAACTTGCAATCAAATTTGAATTAAAAATAATAATCAGCTACTTGTCCAACTTCATGCATCGCTCCTTAATTCCTGTTGTCAAGTAAGCTTCATAACCCATGTTTGCATCCTCTCCAATTGAACATCACAAACTAGTAACACATAGCCAAATCCAATCAACATATCATTGCTTGATCCTCATCATAGAGGGAGTAAGGTACTCTAATATGGTGCAGGTGACTACGGTTGATTAGAGCCAATGTTGAACATTAACTTGTATGAAAGTGGTAGTAATAGGTGGTAAAAGGATGTCAAATTGGATGTATATGATGTTAACGTGTCAATTGTTGCTATATGGTGGAAGTGACTCTTATAGGGTGCAAAGGACTCTAATATTGTGAGAAGTAACTAACAGGTAATTAGAACCAAAATGGGACCAAAATGATTTGTATGAATATGGCACTAACGCGGTGGTAAAGGATTCTATGCATGTACATGATGTTAACATGTTAATTGTACCAATATATGATGGCAAGTGACTTTTAAGGTGCAAAGTGACTCTAATATGGTGAGAAGTCACTTACATAATTGATTATAGCCAAAATGTGGCCCAAAATTGACTTGTACGAAAGGGGTACCAAGAGGTGGTTAAAGGATGTCTAATTGCATGTACATGATGTTAACATGTTAATTATATCAATATTTGGTGGCAAATGACTTTCATAGGGTGCAACGTGACTCTAATATGGTGAAAAGTGACTAACATGGTTAATTAAAACCAAAATGTGGACCAAAATTGACTTGTATGAATATGGCACTAAGAGGTGGTAAAGGATTTCTAATTGCATGTACATGATGTTAACATGTTAATTGTACCAATATTATGATGGCAAGTGATTCTTATAAGGTGCATAGTGACTCTAATATGGTGAGAAGTCACTTACATGATTGATTAGAGCCAAAATGTTGCCCAAAATTGACTTGTAGGAAAGGGGTACCAAGAGGTGGTTAAAGGATGTCTAATGGCATTTACGTGATGTTAATATGTTAATTGTGTCAATATATGGGGCTAGTGACTCTTATAGGGTGTAAAGGTACTCTATATGGTGAACAATGACTTACATGGTTGATTAGAGCTAAATGTGGACCAAAATTAACTTGTATGAAGTGGCATTAATAGGTGGTAAAAGGATGTCAAATTGGATGTATATGATGTTAACATGTCAATTGTTGCATATATGGTGGAAAGTGACTCTTATAGGGTGTAAAGTGACTAATATGGTGAGAAGTGACTAACATGGTTAATTAGAACCAAATGTGGACCAAAATTGACTTGTATGAATATGGCACTAAGAGGTGATAAAAGGATTTCTAATTGCATGTACATGATGTTAACATGTTAATTGTGCCAATATATGATGGAAGTGACTCTTATAAGGTGCAAAGTGAGTCTAATCTGGTGAGAAGTCACTTACATGATTGATTTGAGCCAAAATGTGGTCCAAAATTAACTTGTAGGAAAGTGGTACCAAGAGGTGCTTAAATATGTCTAATTGCATTTACGTGATGTTAACATGTAATTATATCAATATATGGGGCAAGTGACTTTATAGTGATGTGGATCTCTCCACAAAGAAGAAAAGAAGAAGAAGAAAAGGGATAAGAGAAAAGAGGATATTTCAAAAGAACACGATCAATCCAGAAACGTGAATTTAATCTCAAATTGCTTAGATCAATCCAGAAACTAAGTAATTCGAATCTAACCTTCAAAACAATACAGTAATTGAAGTTCAGAGGAAAGAAAAACTAATTATAGTTTATCTCAAAACAAAAGTTTTATATCATCCATTGTCTCTCTAAAAGATTACATTCAAAGGGTATTTATAGCCTTAGACAATAACCCAAACCCAATAAGATTCCAATAGAAATTCAATATCAGCATGAATTAGCCAATATCTGAATCTTTCCAGGAAACAAATTTAAAAACCAAATCCAAATAGAAAAAAGACAAAAATCAAATCCAAATAGGAAAATAAAATCCTAAGTGCTTAAAACAAGAAAAAACCCTTTCAAGTGAAAGGTAAAAACTTGCAATCAAAATTCGAATTAATAATATAATAATCAGCTACTTGTCCAACTTCATGCATCGCTCCTTAATTCCTTGTTGTCCAAGTAAGCTTCATAACCCATGTTTGCATCCTCTCCAATTGAACATCACAACGAGTACACATAGCCAAATCCCAATCAACATATTCATTCCTTGATCCTCATCATATAGGGTGTAAAGGTACTCTAATATGGTGAACAGTGACTAACATGGATGATTAAAGCCAAAATGTTGAACAAAATTAACTTGTATGAAAGTGGCATTAATAGGTGGTAAAATGATGTCAAATTGGATGTATATGATTTTAACATGTCAATGTTGCATATATTGTGGAAAGTGACTCTTATAGGGTGCAAAGTGACTCTAATATTGTGAGAAGTAACTAACATGGTTAATTAGAACCAAAATGTGGACCAAAATTGACTTGTATGAATATGGCACTCAGAGGTGGTAAAGAATTTCTAATTGCATGTACATGATGTTAACATGTTAATTGTACCAATATATGATGGCAAGTGACTCTTATAAGATGCAAAGTGACTCTAATATGGTGAGAAGTCACTTACATAATTGATTATAGCCAAAATGTGGCCCAAAATTGACTTGTACGAAAGGGGTACCAAGAGGTGGTTAAAGGATGTCTAATTGCATGTACATGATGTTAACAAGTTAATTATATCAATATTTGGTGGCAAATGACTTTCATTGGGTGCAAAGTGACTCTATATGGTGAAAAGTGACTAACATGGTTATTAAAACCAAAATGTGGACCAAAATTGACTTGTATGAATATGGCACTAAGAGGTGGTTAAAGGATGTCTAATGCATGTACATGATGTTAACATGTTAATTGTACCATATATGATGTCAAGTGACTCTTATAAGGTGCAAAGTGACTCTAATATGATGAGAAGTCACTTACATGATTGATTAGAGCGCAAAATGTTGACCAAAATTGACAGTAGGAAAGGGGTACCAAGAGGTGGTTAAAGGATGTCTAATGGCATTTACATGATGTTAATATGTTAATTGTATCAATATATGGGGCAAGTGACTCTTATAGGGTGTAAAGGTACTCTAATATGGTGAACAATGACTTACATGGTTGATTAGAGCCAAAATGTGGATCAAAATTAACTTGTATGAAAGTGGCATAATAGGTGGTAAAAGGATGTCAAATTGGATGTATATGATGTTAACATGTCAATTGTTGCATATATGGTGGAAAGTGACTCTTATAGGGTGGAAAGTGACTCTAATATGGTGAGAGTGACTAACATGGTTAATTAGAAACCAAAATGTGGACCAAAATTGACTTGTATGAATATGGCACTAAGAGGTGATAAAAGGATTTCTAATGCATGTACATTAACATGTTAATTGTACCAATATAGATGGAAGTGACTCTTATAAGGTGCAAAGTGACTCTAATATGGTGAGAAGTCACTTACATGATTGATTAGAGCCAAAATGTGGCCCAAAATTAACTTGTAGGAAAGGGTACCAAGAGGTGGTTAAAGGATGTCTAATTGCATTTATGTGATGTTAACATGTTAATTGTATCAATTATGGGGCAAGGACTCTTATAGGGTGTAAAGGTACTCTAATATGGTGAACAATGACTTACATAGTTGATTAGGGCCAAAATGTTGAACAAAATTAACTTGTATGAAAATGGCATTAATAGGTGGTAAAAGGATGTCAAATTGGATGTATATGATGTTAACATGTCAATTGTTGCATATATGGTGGAAAGTGACTCTTATAGGGTGCAAAGTGACTCTAATATGGTGAGAAGTGACTAACATGGTTAATTAGAACCAAAATGTGGACCAAAATTGACTTGTATGAATATGGCACTAAGATGGTGGTAAAAGGATATCTAATTGCATGTACATGATGTTAACATGTTAATTGTACCAATATATGTGGCAAGTGACTTTAAGGTGCAAAGTGACTCTATATATGTGAGAAGTCACATAATGATTATAGCCAAAATGTGGCCCAAAATTGACTTGTACGAAAGGTACAAGAGGTGGTAAAGGATTCTAATTGCATGTACATGATGTTAACATGTTAATTATACCAATATTTGGTGGCAATGACTTTCATAGGTGCAAAGTGACTCTAATATGGTGAAAGTGACTAACATTAATTAACCAAAATGTGGCCCAAAATTGACTTGTACGAAATGGCACTAAGAGGTGGTAAAGGATTTCTAATTGCATGTACATGATGTTAACATGTTAATTATATCAATTATGTGGCAATGACTCTTATAAGGTGCAAAGTGACTCTAGTATGGTGAGAAGTCACATCATGGTTATTAGCCAAAATGTGGACCAAAATTGACTTGTACGAAATGGCAAAGAGGTGGTTAAAGGATCTAATTGCATGTACATGATGTTAACATGTTAATTATATCAATATTGGTTGCAATGACTTATAAGGTGCAAAGTGACTCTAATATGGTGAACGTGAACACATGTTAATTAGACCAAAATGTGCCCAAAATTGACTTGTAGGAATATGGCAGAGGTGGTTAAAGGATGTCTATTGCATTACGTGATGTTAATATGTTAATGTGTCAATATATGATGGCTAGTGACTCTATAGGGTGTAAAGTGACTCTAATATGGTGAGAATCAATTACATGATTGATTAGAGCAAAATGTTGACCAAAATTGACATGTAGGAAAGTGGCAAGAGGTGGTAAAAGATGTCAAATGGATTTATGATGTTAACATGTAATTGTTCAATATATGGGCAAGTGACTCTTATAGGGTGTAAAGTACTCTAATATGGTGAAATGACTACATGGTTAATTAGAACCAAAATGTGGACCAAAATTGACTTGTGAATATGGCACTAAGAGGTGTAAAAGGATTTCAAATTGATGTATATGATGTTAACATGTCAATTGTGCATATATGGTGGAAAGTGACTCTTATAGGTGCAAAGTGACTCTAATATGGTGAGAAGTGACTACATGGATTAGAACCAAAATGTGGCCCAAAATTAACTTGTAGGAAAGGGCACAAGAGGTGTTAAAGGATTTCTAATTGCATTTACGTGATGTTAACATGTTAATTGTATCAATATGATGGCAAGTGACTCTTATAGGTGCAAAGGTACTCTAATATGGTGAAACACTTACATGATTGATTAGAGCCAAAATGTTGCCCAAAATTGACTTGTAGGAAAGGGGTACCAAGAGGTGGTTAAAGGATGTCTAATGGCATTTACGTGATGTTAACATGTTAATTGTATCAATATATGGGGCTAGTGACTCTTATAGGGTGTAAAGGTACTCTAATATGGTGAACAATGACTTACATGGTTGATTAGGGCCAAAATGTTGACAAAATTAACTTGTATGAAATGGCATTAATAGGTGGTAAAAGGATGTCAAATTGGATGTATATGATGTTAACATGTCAATTGTTGCATATATGGTGGAAAGTGACTCTTATAGGGTGCAAAGTGACTCAATATGGTGAGAAGTGACTAACATGGTTAATTAGAACCAAAATGTGGACCAAAATTGACTTGTATGAATATGGCACTAAGAGGTGATAAAAGGATTCTAATTGCTAATTGCATGTACATGATGTTAACATGTTAATTGTACCAATATATGATGGAAGTGACTCTTATAAGGTGCAAAGTGACTCTAATATGGTGAGAAGTCACTTACATGATTGATTAGAGCCAAAATGTGGCCCAAAATTAACTTGTAGGAAAGGGGTACCAAGAGGTGGTTAAAGGATGTCTAATTGCATTTACGTGATGTTAACATGTTAATTGTATCAATATATGGGGCAAGTGACTCTTATAGGGTGTAAAGGTACTCTAAATGGTGAACAATGACTTACATGGTTGATTAGAGCCAAAATGTTGAACAAAATTAACTTCTATGAAAGTGGCATTAATAGGTGGTAAAAGGATGTCAAATTGGATGTATATGATGTTAACATGTCAATTGTTGCATATATGGTGGAAAGTGACTCTTATAGGGTGCAAAGTGACTCTAATATGGTGAGAAGTGACTAACATGGTTAATTAGAACCAAAATGTGGACCAAAATTGACTTGTATGAATATGGCACTAAGAGGTGGTAAAAGGATTTCTAATTGCATGTACATGATTTTAACATGTTAATTGTGCCAATATATGATGGAAAGTATCTTATAAGGTGCAAAGTGACTCTAATCTGGTGAGAAGTCACTTACATGATTGATTAGAGCCAAAATGTGGCCCAAAATTAACTTGTAGGAAAGGGTACCAAGAGGTGCTTAAAGGATGTCTAATTGCATTTACGTGATGTTAACATGTTAATTGTATCAATATATGGGGCAAGTGACTCTTATAGTGATGTGGATCTCTCCACAAAGAAAGAAATGAAGAAGAAGAAAAGGGATAAGAGAAAAAGAGGATATTCAAAAGAACACGATCAATCCAGAAACGTGAACTTTTAATCTCAAATTGCTTAGATCAATCCAGAAACTAAGTAATTCGAATCTAACCTTAAAACAATACAGTAATTGAAGTTTAGAGGAAAGAAAAACTACTTATAGTTTATCTCAAAACAAAAGTTTATATCATCCATTGTCTCTCTTAAAAGATTACATTCAAAGGGTATTTATAGCCTTAGACAATAACCCAAACCCAATAAGATTCCAATAGAAATTCAATATCAGCATGAATAGCCAATATCTGAATCTTTCCAGGAAACAAATTTAAAAACCAAATCCAAATAGAAAAAGACAAAATCAAATCCAAATAGGAAAATAAAATCCTAAGTGCTTAAAACAAGAAAAACCCTTTCAAGTGAAAGGTAAAACTTGCAATCAAATTCGAAATTAAAATATAATAATCACGCTACTTGTCCAACTTCATGCATCGCTCCATTAATTCCTTGTTGTCCAAGTAAGCTTCAATAACCCATGTTTGCATCCTCTGCCAATTGAACATCACAACTAGTACACATAGCCAAATCCCCATCAACATATCATTCCTTGTCCTCATCATAGAGGGAGTAAAGGTACTCTAATATGGTGAGCAGTGACTTACATGGTTGATTAGAGCCAAAATGTTGAACAAAATTACTTGTATGAAAGTGGTATTAATAGGTGGTAAAAGGATGTCAAATTGGATGTATATGATGTTAAACTGTCAATTGTTGCTATATGGTGGAAAGTGACTCTTATAGGGTGCAAAGTGACTCTAATATTGTGAGAAGTAACTAACATGGTTATTAGAACCAAAATGTGGACCAAAATTGGATTTGTATGAATATGGCACTAAGAGGTGGTAAAGGATTTCTAATTGCATGTACATGATGTTAACATGTTAATTGTACCAATATATGATGGCAAGTGACTCTTATAAGGTGCAAAGTGACTCTAATATGGTGAGAAGTCACTTACATAATTGATTATAGCCAAAATGTGGCCCAAAATTGACTTGTACGAAAGGGGTACCAAGAGGTGGTTAAAGGATGTCTAATTGCATGTACATGATGTTAACATGTTAATTATATCAATATTTGGTGGCAAATGACTTTCATAGGGTGCAAAGTGACTCTAATATGGTGAAAAGTGACTAACATGGTTAATTAGAACCAAAATGTGGACCAAAATTGACTTGTATGAATATGGCACTAAGAGGTGGTTAAAGGATGTCTAATTGCATGTACATGATGTTAACATGTTAATTGTACCAATATATGATGGCAAGTGATCTTATAAGGTGCAAAGTGACTCTAATATGGTGAGAAGTCACTTACATGATTGAATAGAGCCAAAATGTTGCCCAAAATTGACTTGTAGGAAAGGGGTACCAAGAGGTGGTTAAAGGATGTCTATTGGCATTTACGTGATGTTACTATGTTAATTGTGTCAATATATAGGGCTAGTGACTCTTATAGGGTGTAAAGGTACTCTAATATTGGTGAACAATGACTTACATGGTGATTAGATGCTAAAATGTGGACACAAATTACTTGAATGAAAGTGGCATTAATAGGTAGTAAAAGGATGGTCAAATTGGATGTATATGATGTTACATGTCAATTGTTGCATATATGGTAGAAAGTGACTCTTATAGGGGTGCAAAGTGACTCTAATATGGTGAGAAGTAACTAACATGGTTAATTAGAACCAAAAGTGTGGACCAAAATGACGTTGTATGAATATGGCACTAAGAGGTGATAAAAGGATTTCTAATTGCATGTACATGATGTTAACATGTTAATTGTACCAATATATGATGGAAGTGACTCTTATAAGTGCAAAGTGACTCTAATATGGTGAGAAGTCACCTTACATGATTGATTAGAGCCAAAATTGGCCCAAAATTAACTTGTAGGAAAGGGGTACCAAGGAGTGGTTAAGGATGTCTAATTGCATTTACGTGATGTTAACATGTTAATTGTATCAATATATGGGGCAAGTGACTCTTATAGGGTGTAAAGGTACTCTAATATGGTAAACAATGACTTACATGATTGATTAGAGCCAAAATGTTGCCCAAAATTGACTTGTAGGAAAGGGGTACCAAGAGGTGGTTAAAGGATGTGTAATGGCATTTACGTGATGTTAATATGTTAATTGTATCAATATATGGGGCTAGTGACTCTTATAGGGTGTAAAGGTACTCTAATATGGTGACAATGACTTACATGGTTGATTAGAGCCTAAACATTTGGACCAAAATTAACTTGTATGAAAGTGGCATTAATAGGTGGTAAAAGGATGTCAAATTGGATGTATATGATGTTAACATGTCAATTGTTGCATATATGGTGGAAAGTGACTCTTATAGGGTGCAAAGTGACTCCAATATGGTGAGAAGTGACTAACATGGTTAATTAGAACCAAAATGTGGACCAAAATTGACTTGTATGAATATGGCACTAAGAGGTGATAAAAGGATTTCTAATTGGCATGTACATGATGTTAACATGTTAATTGTACAATATATGATGGAAGTGACTCTTTATAGGTGCAAAGTGACTCTAATATGGTGAGAAGTCACTTACATGATTGATTAGAGCCAAAATGTGGCCCAAAATTAACTTGTAGGAAACGGGTACCAAGAGGTGGTTAAAGGATGTCTAATGCATTTACGTGATGTTAACATGTTAATTGTATCAATATATGGGGCACGTGACTCTTATAGGGTGTAAGGTACTCTAATATGGTGAACAATGACTTACATGGTTGATTAGAGCCAAAATGTTGAACAAAATTAACTTCTATGAAAGTGGCATTAATAGGTGGTAAAAGGATGTCAAATTGGATGTATATGATGTTAACATGTCATTGTTGCATATATGGTGGAAAGTGACTCTTATAGGGTGCAAAGTGACTCTAATATGGTGAGAAGTGACTAACATGGTTAATTAGAACCAAAATGTGGACCAAAATTGACTTGTATGAATATGGCACTAAGAGGTGGTAAAAGTATTTCTAATTGCATGTACATGATTTTAACATGTTAATTGTGCCAATATATGATGGAAGTGAATCTTATAAGGTGTAAAGTGACTCTAATCTGGTGAGAAGTCACTTACATGATTGATTAGAGCCAAAATGTGGCCCAAAATTAACTTGTAGGAAAGGGGTACCAAGAGGTGCTTAAAGGATGTCTAATTGCATTTACGTGATGTTAACATGTTAATTGTATCAATATATGGGGCAAGTGACTCTTATAGTGATGTGGATCTCTCCACAAGAAAGAAATGAAGAAGAAGAAAAGGGATAAGAGAAAAAGAGGATATTTCAAAAGAACACGATCAATCCAAGAAACGTGAACTTTTAATCTCAAATTGCTTAGATCAATCCAGAAACTAAGTATTCGAATCTAACCTTCAAAACAATACAGTAATTGAAGTTTAGAGGAAAGAAAAAACTACTTATAGTTTATCTCAAAACAAAAGTTTTATATCATCCATTGTCTCTCTTAAAAGATTACATTCAAAGGGTATTTATAGCCTTAGACAATAACCCAAACCCAATAAGATTCCAATAGAAATTCAATATCAGCATGAAGTAGCCAATATCTGAATCTTTCCAGGAAACAAATTTAAAAACCAAATCCAAATAGAAAAAAAGACAAAAATCAAATCCAAATAGGAAAATAAAATCCTAAGTGCTTAAAACAAGAAAAACCCTTTCAAGTGAAAGGTAAAAACTTGCAATCAAAATTTGAATTAAAAATATAATATCAGCTACTTGTCCAACTTCATGCATCGCTCCTTAATTCCTTGTTGTCCAAGTAAGCTTCATAACCCATGTTTGCATCCTCTCCAATTGAACATCACAACTAGTACACATAGCCAAATCCCAATCAACATATTCATTGCTTGATCCTCATCATAGAGGGAGTAAAGGTACTCTAATATGGTGAGCAGTGACTTACATGGTTGATTAGAGCCAAAATGTTGAACAAAATTAACTTGTATGAAAGTGGTATTAATAGGTGGTAAAAGGATGTCAAATTGGATGTATATGATGTTAACGTGTCAATTGTTGCATATATGGTGGAAAGTGACTCTTATAGGGTGCAAAGTGACTCTAATATTGTGAGAAGTAACTAACATGGTTAATTAGAACCAAAATGTGGACCAAAATTGATTTGTATGAATATGGCACTAAGAGGTGGTAAAGGATTTCTAATTGCATGTACATGATGTTAACATGTTAATTGTACCAATATATGATGGCAAGTGACTATTATAAGGTGCAAAGTGACTCTAATATGGTGAGAAGTCACTTACATAATTGATTATAGCCAAAATGTGGCCCAAAATTGACTTGTACGAAAGGGGTACCAAGAGGTGGTTAAAGGATGTCTAATTGCATGTACATGATGTTAACATGTTAATTATATCAATATTTGGTGGCAAATGACTTTCATAGGGTGCAAAGTGACTCTAATATGGTGAAAAGTGACTAACATGGTTAATTAGAACCAAAATGTGGACCAAAATTGACTTGTATGAATATGGCACTAAGAGGTGGTTAAAGGATGTCTAATTGCATGTACATGATGTTAACATGTTAATTGTACCAATATATGATGGCAAGTGACTCTTATAAGGTGCAAAGTGACTCTAATATGGTGAGAAGTCACTTACATGATTGAATTAGAGCCAAAATGTGCCCAAAATTGACTTGTAGGAAAGGGGTACCAAGAGGTGGTTAAAGGATGTCTATGGCATTTACGTGATGTTAATATGTTAATTGTGTCAATATATAGGGCTAGTGACTCTTATAGGGTGTAAAGGTACTCTAATATGGTGAACAATGACTTACATGGTTGATTAGAGCTAAAATGTGGACCAAAATTAACTTGAATGAAAGTGGCATTAATAGGTAGTAAAAGGATGTCAAATTGGATGTATATGATGTTAACATGTCAATTGTTGCATATATGGTAGAAAGTGACTCTTATAGGGTGCAAAGTGACTCTAATATGGTGAGAAGTAACTAACATGGTTAATTAGAACCAAAATGTGGACCAAAATTGACTTGTATAATATGGCACTAAGAGGTGATAAAAGGATTTCTAATTGCATGTACATGATGTTAACATGTTAATTGTACCAATATATGATGGAAGTGACTCTTATAAGGTGCAAAGTGACTCTAATATGGTGAGAAGTCACTTACATGATTGATTAGAGCCAAAATGGGCCCAAAATTAACTTGTAGGAAAGGGGTACCAAGAGGTGGTTAAAGGATGTCTAATTGCATTTACGTGATGTTAACATGTTAATTGTATCAATATATGGGGCAAGTGACTCTTATAGGGTGTAAAGGTACTCTAATATGGTAAACAATGACTTACATGATTGATTAGAGCCAAAATGTTGCCCAAAATTGACTTGTAGGAAAGGGGTACCAAGAGGTGGTTAAAGGATGTGTAATGGCATTTACGTGATGTTAATATGTTAATTGTATCAATATATGGGGCTAGTGACTCTTATAGGGTGTAAAGGTACTCTAATATGGTGAACAATGACTTACATGGTTGATTAGAGCTAAAATTTGGACCAAAATTAACTTGTATGAAAGTGGCATTAATAGGTGGTAAAAGGATGTCAAATTGGATGTATATGATGTTAACATGTCAATTGTTGCATATATGGTGGAAAGTGACTCTTATAGGGTGCAAAGTGACTCCAATATGGTGAGAAGTGACTAACATGGTTAATTAGAACCAAATGTGGACCAAAATTGACTTGTATGAATATGGCACTAAGAGGTGATAAAAGGATTTCTAATTGCATGTACATGATGTTAACATGTTAATTGTACCAATATATGATGGAAGTGACTCTTATAAGGTGCAAAGTGACTCTAATATGGTGAGAAGTCACTTACATGATTGATTAGAGCCAAAATGTGGCCCAAAATTAACTTGTAGGAAACGGGGTACCAAGAGGTGGTTAAAGGATGTCTAATTGCATTTACGTGATGTTAACATGTTAATTGTATCAATATATGGGGCACGTGACTCTTATAGGGTGTAAAGGTACTCTAATATGGTGAACAATGACTTACATGGTTGATTAGAGCCAAAATGTTGAACAAAATTAACTTCTATGAAAGTGGCATTAATAGGTGGTTAAAAGGATGTCAAATTGGATGTATATGATGTTAACATGTCAATTGTTGCATATATGGTGGAAAGTGACTCTTATAGGGTGCAAAGTGACTCTAATATGGTGAGAAGTGACTAACATGGTTAATTAGAACCAAAATGTGGACCAAAATTGACTTGTATGAATATGGCACTAAGAGGTGGTAAAAGGATTTCTAATTGCATGTACATGATTTTAACATGTTAATTGTGCCAATATATGATGGAAGTGAATCTTATAAGGTGTAAAGTGACTCTAATCTGGTGAGAAGTCACTTACATGATTGATTAGAGCCAAAATGTGGCCCAAAATTAACTTGTAGGAAAGGGGTACCAAGAGGTGCTTAAAGGATGTCTAATTGCATTTACGTGATGTAACATGTTAATTGTATCAATATATGGGGCAAGTGACTCTTATAGTGATGTGGATCTCTCCACAAAGAAAGAAATGAAGAAGAAGAAAAGGGATAAGAGAAAAAGAGGATATTTCAAAAGAACACGATCAATCCAGAAACGTGAACTTTTAATCTCAAATTGCTTAGATCAATCCAGAAACTAAGTAATTCGAATCTAACCTTCAAAACAATACAGTAATTGAAGTTTAGAGGAAAGAAAAACTACTTATAGTTTATCTCAAAACAAAAGTTTTATATCATCCATTGTCTCTCTTAAAAGATTACATTCAAAGGGTATTTATAGCCTTAGACAATAACCCAAACCCAATAAGATTCCAATAGAAATTCAATATCAGCATGAAGTAGCCAATATCTGAATCTTTCCAGGAAACAAATTTAAAAACCAAATCCAAATAGAAAAAAGACAAAAATCAAATCCAAATAGGAAAATAAAATCCTAAGTGCTTAAAACAAGAAAACCCTTTCAAGTGAAAGGTAAAACTTGCAATCAAAATTTGAATTAAAAATATAATAATCAGCTACTTGTCCAACTTCATGCATCGCTCCTTAATTCCTTGTTGTCCAAGTAAGCTTCATAACCCATGTTTGCATCCTCTCCAATTGAAACATCACAACTAGTACACATAGCCCAAATCCCAATCAACATATTCATTGCTTGATCCTCATCATAGAGGGAGTAAAGGTACTCTAATATGGTGAGCAGTGACTTACATGGTTGATTAGAGCCAAAATGTTGAACAAATTAACTTGTATGAAAGTGGTATTAATAGGTGGTAAAAGGATGTCAAATTGGATGTATATGATGTTAACGTGTCAATTGTTGCATATATGGTGGAAAGTGACTCTTATAGGGTGCAAAGTGACTCTAATATTGTGAGAAGTAACTAACATGGTTAATTAGAACCAAAATGTGGACCAAATTGATTTGTATGAATATGGCACTAAGAGGTGGTAAAGGATTCTAATTGCATGTACATGATGTTAACATGTTAATTGTACCAATATATGATGGCAAGTGACTATATAAGGTGCAAAGTGACTCTAATATGGTGAGAAGTCACTTACATAATTGATTATAGCCAAAATGTGGCCCAAAATTGACTTGTACGAAAGGGGTACCAAGAGGTGGTAAAGGATGTCTAATTGCATGTACATGATGTTAACATGTTAATTATATCAATATTTGGTGGCAAATGACTTTCATAGGGTGCAAAGTGACTCTAATATGGTGAAAAGTGACTAACATGGTTAATTAGAACCAAAATGTGGACCAAAATTGACTTGTATGAATATGGCACTAAGAGGTGGTTAAAGGATGTCTAATTGCATGTACATGATGTTAACATGTTAATTGTACCAATATATGATGGCAAGTGACTCTTATAAGGTGCAAAGTGACTCTAATATGGGGAGAAGTCACTTACATGATTGAATAGAGCCAAAATGTTGCCCAAAATTGACTTGTAGGAAAGGGGTACCAAGAGGTGGTTAAAGGATGTCTATTGGCATTTACGTGATGTTAATATGTTAATTGTGTCAATATATAGGGCTAGTGACTCTTATAGGGTGTAAAGGTACTCTAATATGGTGAACAATGACTTACATGGTTGATTAGAGCTAAAATGTGGACCAAAATTAACTTGAATGAAAGTGGCATTAATAGGTAGTAAAAGGATGTCAATTGGATGTATATGATGTTAACATGTCAATTGTTGCATATATGGTAGAAAGTGACTCTTATAGGGTGCAAAGTGACTCTAATATGGTGAGAAGTAACTAACATGGTTAATTAGAACCAAATGTGGACCAAAATTGACTTGTATGAATATGGCACTAAGAGGTGATAAAAGGATTTCTAATTGCATGTACATGATGTTAACATGTTAATTGTACCAATATATGATGGAAGTGACTCTTATAAGGTGCAAAGTGACTCTAATATGGTGAGAAGTCACTTACATGATTGATTAGAGCCAAAATGTGGCCCAAAATTAACTTGTAGGAAAGGGGTACCAAGAGGTGGTTAAAGGATGTCTAATTGCATTTACGTGATGTTAACATGTTAATTGTATCAATATATGGGGCAAGTGACTCTTATAGGGTGTAAAGGTACTCTAATATGGTAAACAATGACTTACATGATTGATTAGAGCCAAAATGTTGCCCAAAATTGACTTGTAGGAAAGGGGTACCAAGAGGTGGTTAAAGGATGTGTAATGGCATTTACGTGATGTTAATATGTTAATTGTATCAATATATGGGGCTAGTGACTCTTATAGGGTGTAAAGGTACTCTAATATGGTGAACAATGACTTACATGGTTGATTAGAGCTAAAATTTGGACCAAAATTAACTGTATGAAAGTGGCATTAATAGGTGGTAAAAGGATGTCAAATTGGATGTATATGATGTTAACATGTCAATTGTTGCATATATGGTGGAAAGTGACTCTTATAGGGTGCAAAGTGACTCCAATATGGTGAGAAGTGACTAACATGGTTAATTAGAACCAAATGTGGACCAAAATTGACTTGTATGAATATGGCACTAAGAGGTGATAAAAGGATTTCTAATTGCATGTACATGATGTTAACATGTTAATTGTACCAATATATGATGGAAGTGACTCTTATAAGGTGCAAAGTGACTCTAATATGGTGAGAAGTCACTTACATGATTGATTAGAGCCAAAATGTGGCCCAAAATTAACTTGTAGGAAACGGGTACCAAGAGGTGGTTAAAGGATGTCTAATTGCATTTACGTGATGTTAACATGTTAATTGTATCAATATATGGGGCAAGTGACTCTTATAGGGTGTAAAGGTACTCTAATATGGTGAACAATGACTTACATGGTTGATTAGAGCCAAAATGTGAACAAAATTAACTTCTATGAAAGTGGCATTAATAGGTGGTAAAAGGATGTCAAATTGGATGTATATGATGTTAACATGTCAATTGTTGCATATATGGGGAAAGTGACTCTTATAGGGTGCAAAGTGACTCTAATATGGTGAGAAGTGACTAACATGGTTAATTAGAACCAAAATGTGGACCAAAATTGACTTGTATGATATGGCACTAAGAGGTGGTAAAAGGATTTCTAATTGCATGTACATGATTTTAACATGTTAATTGTGCCAATATATGATGGAAGTGAATCTTATAAGGTGTAAAGTGACTCTAATCTGGTGAGAAGTCACTTACATGATTGATTAGAGCCAAAATGTGGCCCAAAATTAACTTGTAGGAAAGGGGTACCAAGAGGTGCTTAAAGGATGTCTAATTGCATTTACGTGATGTTAACATGTTAATTGTATCAATATATGGGGCAAGTGACTCTTATAGTGATGTGGATCTCTCCACAAAGAAAGAAATGAAGAAGAAGAAAAGGGATAAGAGAAAAAGAGGATATTTCAAAAGAACACGATCAATCCAGAAACGTGAACTTTTAATCTCAAATTGCTTAGATCAATCCAGAAACTAAGTAATTCGAATCTAACCTTCAAACAATACAGTAATTGAAGTTTAGAGGAAAGAAAAACTACTTATAGTTTATCTCAAAACAAAAGTTTTATATCATCCATTGTCTCTCTTAAAAGATTACATTCAAAGGGTATTTATAGCCTTAGACAATAACCCGAACCCAATAAGATTCCAATAGAAATTCAATATCAGCATGAAGTAGCCAATATCTGAATCTTTCCAGGAAACAAATTTAAAACCAAATCCAAATAGAAAAAAGACAAAAATCAAATCCAATAGGAAAATAAAATCCTAAGTGCTTAAAACAAGAAAAACCCTTTCAAGTGAAAGGTAAAAACTTGCAATCAAATTTGAATTAAAAATATAATAATCAGCTACTTGTCCAACTTCATGCATCGCTCCTTAATTCCTTGTTGTCCAAGTAAGCTTCATAACCCATGTTTGCATCCTCTCCAATTGAACATCACAACTAGTACACATAGCCAAATCCCAATCAACATATTCATTGCTTGATCCTCATCATAGAGGGAGTAAAGGTACTCTAATATGGTGAGCAGTGACTTACATGGTTGATTAGAGCCAAAATGTTGAACAAAATTAACTTGTATGAAAGTGGTATTAATAGGTGGTAAAAGGATGTCAATTGGATGTATATGATGTTAACAGTGTCAATTGTTGCATATATGGTGGAAAGTGACTCTTATAGGGTGCAAAGTGACTCTAATATTGTGAGAAGTAACTAACATGGTAATTAGAACCAAAATGTGGACCCAAAATTGATTTGTATGAATATGGCACTAAGAGGTGGTAAAGGATTTCTAATTGCATGTACATGATGTTAACATGTTAATTGTACCAATATATGATGGCAAGTGACTATTATAAGGTGCAAAGTGACTCTAATATGGTGAGAAGTCACTTACATAATTGATTATAGCCAAAATGTGGCCCAAAATTGACTTGTACGAAAGGGGTACCAAGAGGTGGTTAAAGGATGTCTAATTGCATGTACATGATGTTAACATGTAATTATATCAATATTTGGTGGCAAATGACTTTCATAGGGTGCAAAGTGACTCTAATATGGTGAAAAGTGACTAACATGGTTAATTAGAACCAAAATGTGGACCAAAATTGACTTGTATGAATATGGCACTAAGAGGTGGTTAAAGGATGTCTAATTGCATGTACATGATGTTAACATGTTAATTGTACCAATATATGATGGCAAGTGATCTTTATAAGGTGCATAAGTGACTCTAATATGGTGAGAAGTCACTTACATGATTGATTAGAGCCAAAATGTTGCCCAAAATTGACTTGTAGGAAAGGGGTACCAAGAGGTGGTTAAAGGATGTCTAATGGCATTTACGTGATGTTAATATGTTAATTGTGTCAATATATGGGGCTAGTGACTCTTATAGGGTGTAAAGGTACTCTAATATGGTGAACAATGACTTACATGGTTGATTAGAGCTAAAATGTGGACCAAATTAACTTGAATGAAAGTGGCATTAATAGGTAGTAAAAGGATGTCAAATTGGATGTATATGATGTTAACATGTCAATTGTTGCATATATGGTAGAAAGTGACTCTTATAGGGTGCAAAGTGACTCTAATATGGTGAGAAGTAACTAACATGGTTAATTAGAACCAAAATGTGGACCAAAATTGACTTGTATGAATATGGCACTAAGAGGTGATAAAAGGATTTCTAATTGCATGTACATGATGTTAACATGTTAATTGTACCAATATATGATGGAAGTGACTCTTATAAGGTGCAAAGTGACTCTAATATGGTGAGAAGTCACTTACATGATTGATTAGAGCCAAAATGTGGCCCAAAATTAACTTGTAGGAAAGGTGTACCAAGAGGTGGTTAAAGGATGTCTAATTGCATTTACGTGATGTTAACATGTTAATTGTATCAATATATGGGGCAAGTGACTCTTATAGGGTGTAAAGGTACTCTAATATGGTAAACAATGACTTACAGATTGATTAGAGCCAAAATGTTGCCCCAAAATTGACTTGTAGGAAAGGGGTACCAAGAGGTGGTTAAAGGATGTGTAATGGCATTTACGTGATGTTAATATGTTAATTGTATCAATATATGGGGCTAGTGACTCTTATAGGGTGTAAAGGTACTCTAATATGGTGAACAATGACTTACATGGTTGATTAGAGCTAAAATTTGGACCAAAATTAACTTGTATGAAAGTGGCATTAATAGGTGGTAAAAGGATGTCAAATTGGATGTATATGATGTTAACATGTCAATTGTTGCATATATGGTGGAAAGTGACTCTTATAGGGTGCAAAGTGACTCTAATATGGTGAGAAGTGACTAACATGGTTAATTAGAACCAAAATGTGGACCAAAATTGACTTGTATGAATATGGCACTAAGAGGTGGTAAAAGGATTTCTAATTGCATGTACATGATTTTAACATGTTAATTGTGCCAATATATGATGGAAGTGAATCTTATAAGGTGTAAAGTGACTCTAATCTGGTGAGAAGTCACTTACATGATTGATTAGAGCCAAAATGTGGCCCAAAATTAACTTGTAGGAAAGGGGTACCAAGAGGTGCTTAAAGGATGTCTAATTGCATTTACGTGATGTTAACATGTTAATTGTATCAATATATGGGGCAAGTGACTCTTATAGTGATGTGGATCTCTCCACAAAGAAAGAAATGAAGAAGAAGAAAAGGGATAAGAGAAAAAGAGGATATTTCAAAAGAACACGATCAATCCAGAAACGTGAACTTTTAATCTCAAATTGCTTAGATCAATCCAGAAACTAAGTAATTCGAATCTAACCTTCAAACAATACAGTAATTGAAGTTTAGAGGAAAGAAAAACTACTTATAGTTTATCTCAAAACAAAAGTTTTATATCATCCATTGTCTCTCTTAAAAGATTACATTCAAAGGGTATTTATAGCCTTAGACAATAACCCGAACCCAATAAGATTCCAATAGAAATTCAATATCAGCATGAAGTAGCCAATATCTGAATCTTTCCAGGAAACAAATTTAAAAACCAAATCCAAATAGAAAAAAGACAAAAATCAAATCCAAATAGGAAAATAAAATCCTAAGTGCTTAAAACAAGAAAAACCCTTTCAAGTGAAAGGTAAAAACTTGCAATCAAAATTTGAATTAAAAATATAATAATCAGCTACTTGTCCAACTTCATGCATCGCTCCTTAATTCCTTATTGTCCAAGTAAGCTTCATAACCCATGTTTGCATCCTCTCCAATTGAACATCACAACTAGTACACATAGCCAAATCCCAATCAACATATTCATTGCTTGATCCTCATCATAGAGGGAGTAAAGGTACTCTAATATGGTGAGCAGTGACTTACATGGTTGATTAGAGCCAAAATGTTGAACAAAATTAACTTGTATGAAAGTGGTATTAATAGGTGGTAAAAGGATGTCAAATTGGATGTATATGATGTTAACGTGTCAATTGTTGCATATATGGTGGAAAGTGACTCTTATAGGGTGCAAAGTGACTCTAATATTGTGAGAAGTAACTAACATGGTTAATTAGAACCAAAATGTGGACCAAAATTGATTTGTATGAATATGGCACTAAGAGGTGGTAAAGGATTTCTAATTGCATGTACATGATGTTAACATGTTAATTGTACCAATATATGATGGCAAGTGACTATTATAAGGTGCAAAGTGACTCTAATATGGTGAGAAGTCACTTACATAATTGATTATAGCCAAAATGTGGCCCAAAATTGACTTGTACGAAAGGGGTACCAAGAGGTGGTTAAAGGATGTCTAATTGCATGT
The DNA here is from genome assembly GCF_009905375.1 of Apium graveolens. Taxonomy (NCBI): domain Eukaryota; kingdom Viridiplantae; phylum Streptophyta; class Magnoliopsida; order Apiales; family Apiaceae; genus Apium; species Apium graveolens. The sequence goes on from NW_027419839.1 coordinate 53,314, forward strand.
ACATGATGTTAACATGTTAATTATATCAATATTTGGTGGCAAATGACTTTCATAGGGTGCAAAGTGACTCTAATATGGTGAAAAGTGACTAACATGGTTAATTAGAACCAAAATGTGGACCAAAATTGACTTGTATGAATATGGCACTAAGAGGTGGTTAAAGGATGTCTAATTGCATGTACATGATGTTAACATGTTAATTGTACCAATATATGATGGCAAGTGATTCTTATAAGGTGCATAGTGACTCTAATATGGTGAGAAGTCACTTACATGATTGATTAGAGCCAAAATGTTGCCCAAAATTGACTTGTAGGAAAGGGGTACCAAGAGGTGGTTAAAGGATGTCTAATGGCATTTACGTGATGTTAATATGTTAATTGTGTCAATATATGGGGCTAGTGACTCTTATAGGGTGTAAAGGTACTCTAATATGGTGAACAATGACTTACATGGTTGATTAGAGCTAAAATGTGGACCAAAATTAACTTGAATGAAAGTGGCATTAATAGGTAGTAAAAGGATGTCAAATTGGATGTATATGATGTTAACATGTCAATTGTTGCATATATGGTAGAAAGTGACTCTTATAGGGTGCAAAGTGACTCTAATATGGTGAGAAGTAACTAACATGGTTAATTAGAACCAAAATGTGGACCAAAATTGACTTGTATGAATATGGCACTAAGAGGTGATAAAAGGATTTCTAATTGCATGTACATGATGTTAACATGTTAATTGTACCAATATATGATGGAAGTGACTCTTATAAGGTGCAAAGTGACTCTAATATGGTGAGAAGTCACTTACATGATTGATTAGAGCCAAAATGTGGCCCAAAATTAACTTGTAGGAAAGGGGTACCAAGAGGTGGTTAAAGGATGTCTAATTGCATTTACGTGATGTTAACATGTTAATTGTATCAATATATGGGGCAAGTGACTCTTATAGGGTGTAAAGGTACTCTAATATGGTAAACAATGACTTACATGATTGATTAGAGCCAAAATGTTGCCCAAAATTGACTTGTAGGAAAGGGGTACCAAGAGGTGGTTAAAGGATGTGTAATGGCATTTACGTGATGTTAATATGTTAATTGTATCAATATATGGGGCTAGTGACTCTTATAGGGTGTAAAGGTACTCTAATATGGTGAACAATGACTTACATGGTTGATTAGAGCTAAAATTTGGACCAAAATTAACTTGTATGAAAGTGGCATTAATAGGTGGTAAAAGGATGTCAAATTGGATGTATATGATGTTAACATGTCAATTGTTGCATATATGGTGGAAAGTGACTCTTATAGGGTGCAAAGTGACTCCAATATGGTGAGAAGTGACTAACATGGTTAATTAGAACCAAAATGTGGACCAAAATTGACTTGTATGAATATGGCACTAAGAGGTGATAAAAGGATTTCTAATTGCATGTACATGATGTTAACATGTTAATTGTACCAATATATGATGGAAGTGACTCTTATAAGGTGCAAAGTGACTCTAATATGGTGAGAAGTCACTTACATGATTGATTAGAGCCAAAATGTGGCCCAAAATTAACTTGTAGGAAACGGGTACCAGAGGTGGTTAAAGGATGTCTAATTGCATTTACGTGATGTTAACATGTTAATTGTATCAATATATGGGGCAAGTGACTCTTATAGGGTGTAAAGGTACTCTAATATGGTGAACAATGACTTACATGGTTGATTAGAGCCAAAATGTTGAACAAAATTAACTTCTATGAAAGTGGCATTAATAGGTGGTAAAAGGATGTCAAATTGGATGTATATGATGTTAACATGTCAATTGTTGCATATATGGTGGAAAGTGACTCTTATAGGGTGCAAAGTGACTCTAATATGGTGAGAAGTGACTAACATGGTTAATTAGAACCAAAATGTGGACCAAAATTGACTTGTATGAATATGGCACTAAGAGGTGGTAAAAGGATTTCTAATTGCATGTACATGATTTTAACATGTTAATTGTGCCAATATATGATGGAAGTGACTCTTATCAAGGTGTAAAGTGACTCTAATCTGGTGAGAAGTCACTTACATGATTGATTAGAGCCAAATGTGGCCCAAAATTAACTTGTAGGAAAGGGGGTACCAAGAGGTGCTTAAAGGATGTCTAATTGCATTTACGTGATGTTAACATGTTAATTGTATCAATATATGGGGCAAGTGATCTTATAGTGATGTGGATCTCTCCACAAAGAAAGAAATGAAGAAGAAGAAAAGGGATAAGAGAAAAAGAGGATATTTCAAAAGAACACGATCAATCCAGAAACGTGAACTTTTAATCTCAAATTGCTTAGATCAATCCAAAACTAAGTAATTCGAATCTAACCTTCAAAACAATACAGTAATTGAAGTTTAGAGGAAAAAAACTACTTATAGTTTATCTCAAAACAAAAGTTTTATATCATCCATTGTCTCTCTTAAAAGATTACATTCAAAGGGTATTTATAGCCTTAGACAATAACCCAAACCCAATAAGATTCCAATAGAAATTCAATATCAGCATGAAGTAGCCAATATCTGAATCTTTCCAGGAAACAAATTTAAAAACCAAATCCAAATAGAAAAAAGACAAAAATCAAATCCAAATAGGAAAATAAAATCCTAAGTGCTTAAAACAAGAAAAACCCTTTCAAGTGAAAGGTAAAAACTTGCAATCAAAATTTGAATTAAAAATATAATAATCAGCTACTTGTCCAACTTCATGCATCGCTCCTTGATTCCTTGTTGTCCAAGTAAGCTTCATAACCCATGTTTGCATCCTCTCCAATGAACAACAACTAGTACACATAGCCAAATCCCAATCAACATATTCATTGCTTGATCCTCATCATAGGGAGTAAAGGTACTCTAATATGGTGAGCAGTGACTTACATGGTTGATTAGAGCCAAAATGTTGAACAAAATTAACTTGTATGAAAGTGGCATTAATAGGTGGTAAAATGATGTCAAATTGGATGTATATGATTAACGTGTCAATTGTGCATATATGGTGGAAAGTGACTCTTATAGGGTGCAAAGTGACTCTAATATTGTGAGAAGTAACTAACATGGTTAATTAGAACCAAAATGTGGACCAAATTGATTTGTATGAATATGGCACTAAGAGGTGGTAAAGGATTTCTAATTGCATGTACATGATGTTAACATGTTAATTGTACCAATATGATGGCAAGTGACTATTATAAGGTGCAAAGTGACTCTAATATGGTGAGAAGTCACTTACATAATTGATTATAGCCAAAATGTGGCCCAAAATTGACTTGTACGAAAGGGGTACCAAGAGGTGGTTAAAGGATGTCTAATTGCATGTACATGATGTTAACATGTTAATTATATCAATATTTGGTGGCAAATGACTTTCATAGGGTGCAAAGTGACTCTAATATGGTGAAAAGTGACTAACATGGTTAATTAGAACCAAAATGTGGACCAAAATTGACTTGTATGAATATGGCACTAAGAGGTGGTTAAAGGATGTCTAATTGCATGTACATGATGTTAACATGTTAATTGTACCAATATATGATGGCAAGTGATTCTTATAAGGTGCATAGTGACTCTAATATGGTGAGAAGTCACTTACATGATTGATTAGAGCCAAAATGTTGCCCAAAATTGACTTGTAGGAAAGGGGTACCAAGAGGTGGTTAAAGGATGTCTAATGGCATTTACGTGATGTTAATATGTTAATTGTGTCAATATATGGGGCTAGTGACTCTTATAGGGTAAAGGTACTCTAATATGGTGAACAATGACTTACATGGTTGATTAGAGCTAAAATGTGGACCAAAATTAACTTGTATGAAAGTGGCATTAATAGGTGGTAAAAGATGTCAAATTGGAGTATGTATATGATTAACTGTCAATTGTTGCATATGGTGGAAAGTGACTCTTATAGGGTGTAAAGTGACTCTAATATGGTGAGAAGTGACTAACATGGTTAATTAGAACCAAAATGTGGACCAAAATTGACTTGTATGAATATGGCACTAAGAGGTGATAAAAGGATTTCTAATTGCATGTACATGATGTTAACATGTTAATTGTGCCAATATATATGGAAGTGACTCTTATAAGGTGCAAAGTGAGTCTAATCTGGTGAGAAGTCACTTACATGATTGATTTGAGCCAAAATGTGGTCCAAAATTAACTTGTAGGAAAGTGGTACCAAGAGGTGCTTAAATATGTCTAATTGCATTTACGTGATGTTAACATGTTAATTATCAATATATGGGGCAAGTGACTCTTATAGTGATGTGGATCTCTCCACAAAAAGAAAAGAAGAAGAAGAAAAGGGATAAGAGAAAAAGAGGATATTTCAAAAGAACACGATCAATCCAGAAACGTGAACTTTTAATCTCAAATTGCTTAGATCAATCCAGAAACAAGTAATTCGAATCTAACCTTCAAACAATACAGTAATTGAAGTTCAGAGGAAAGAAAAACTAATTATAGTTTATCTCAAAACAAAAGTTTTATATCATCCATTGTCTCTCTTAAAAGATTACATTCAAAGGTATTTATAGCCTTAGACAATAACCCAAACCCAATAAGATTCCAATAGAAATTCAATATCAGCATGAATTAGCCAATATCTGAATCTTTCCAGGAAACAAATTTAAAAACCAAATCCAAATAGAAAAAAAGACAAAAATCAAATCCAAATAGGAAAATAAAATCCTAAGTGCTTAAAACAAGAAAAAACCCTTTCAAGTGAAGGTAAAAACTTGCAATCAAAATTCGAATTAATAATATAATAATCAGCTACTTGTCCAACTTCATGCATCGCTCCTTAATTCCTTGTGTCCAAGTAAGCTTCATAACCCATGTTTGCATCCTCTTCCAATTGAACATCACAACGAGTACACATAGCCAAATCCCATCAACATATTCATTCCTTGATCCTCATCATATAGGGTGTAAAGGTACTCTAATATGGTGAACAGTGACTAACATGGATGATTAAAGCCAAATGTTGAACAAAATTAACTTGTATGAAAGTGGCATTAATAGGTGGTAAATGATGTCAAATTGGATGTATATGATTTTAACATGTCAATTGTTGCATATATTGTGGAAAGTGACTTTATAGGGTGCAAAGTGACTCTAATATTGTGAGAAGTAACTAACATGGTTAATTAGAACCAAAATGTGGACCAAAATTGACTTGTATGAATATGGCACTCAGAGGTGGTAAAGAATTTCTAATTGCATGTACATGATGTTAACATGTTAATTGTACCAATATTGATGGCAAGTGACTTTATAAGATGCAAAGTGACTCTAATATGGTGAGAAGTCACTTACATAATTGATTATAGCCAAAATGTGGCCCAAAATTGACTTGTACGAAAGGGGTACCAAGAGGTGGTTAAAGGATGTCTAATTGCATGTACATGATGTTAAAAGTTAATTATATCAATATTTGGTGGCCAAATGATTTCTTGGGGTGCAAAGTGACTCTAATATGGTGAAAAGTGACTAACATGGTTAATTAAAACCAAAATGTGGACCAAAATTGACTTGTATGAATATGGCACTAAGAGGTGGTTAAAGGATGTCTAATTGCATGTACATGATGTTAACATGTTAATTGTACCAATATATGATGTCAAGTGACTCTTATAAGGTGCAAAGTGACTCTAATATGATGAGAAGTCACTTACATGATTGATTAGAGCCAAAATGTGACCAAAATTGACATGTAGGAAAGGGGTACCAAGAGGTGGTTAAAGGATGTCTAATGCATTTACATGATGTTAATATGTTAATTGTATCAATATATGGGGCAAGTGACTCTTATAGGGTGTAAAGGTACTCTAATATGGTGAACAATGACTTACATGGTTGATTAGAGCCAAAATGTGGATCAAAATTAACTTGTATGAAAGTGGCATTAATAGGTGGTAAAAGGATGTCAAATTGGATGTATATGATGTTAACATGTCAATTGTTGCATATATGGTGGAAAGTGACTCTTATAGGGTGGAAAGTGACTCTAATATGGTGAGAAGTGACTAACATGGTTAATTAGAACCAAAATGTGGACCAAAATTGACTTGTATGAATATGGCACTAAGAGGTGATAAAAGGATTTCTAATTGCATGTACATTAACATGTTAATTGTACCAATATATGATGGAAGTGACTCTTATAAGGTGCAAAGTGACTCTAATATGGTGAGAAGTCACTTACATGATTGATTAGAGCCAAAATGTGGCCCAAAATTAACTTGTAGGAAAGGGGTACCAAGAGGTGGTTAAAGGATGTCTAATTGCATTTATGTGATGTTAACATGTTAATTGTATCAATATATGGGGCAAGTGACTCTTATAGGGTGTAAAGGTACTCTAATATGGTGAACAATGACTTACATAGTTGATTAGGGCCAAAATGTTGAACAAAATTAACTTGTATGAAAATGGCATTAATAGGTGGTAAAAGGATGTCAAATTGGATGTATATGATGTTAACATGTCAATTGTTGCATATATGGTGGAAAGTGACTCTTATAGGGTGCAAAGTGACTCTAATATGGTGAGAAGTGACTAACATGGTTAATTAGAACCAAAATGTGGACCAAAATTGACTTGTATGAATATGGCACTAAGAGGTGGTAAAAGGATATCTAATTGCATGTACATGATGTTAACATGTTAATTGTACCAATATATGATGGCAAGTGACTTTTAAGGTGCAAAGTGACTCTAATATGGTGAGAAGTCACTTACATAATGTTATAGCCAAAATGTGGCCCAAAATTGACTTGTACGAAAGGGGTACCAAGAGGTGGTTAAAGGATGTCTAATTGCATGTACATGATGTTAACATGTTAATTATATCAATATTTGGTGGCAATGACTTTCATAGGGTGCAACGTGACTCTAATATGGTGAAAAGTGACTAACATGGTTAATTAAAACCAAAATGTGGACCAAAATTGACTTGTATGAATATGGCACTAAGAGGTGGTAAAGGATTTCTAATTGCATGTACATGATGTTAACATGTTAATTGTACCAATATATGATGGCAAGTGACTCTTATAAGGTGCAAAGTGACTCTAGTATGGTGAGAAGTCACTTACATAATTGATTATAGCCAAAATGTGGCCCAAAATTGACTTGTACGAAAGGGTAACAAGAGGTGGTTAAAGGATATCTAATTGCATGTACATGATGTTAACATGTTAATTATATCAATATTTGGTTGCAAATGACTTTCATAGGGTGCAAAGTGACTCTAATATGGTGAAACGTGACTAACATGGTTAATTAGAACCAAAATGTGGACCAAAATTGACTTGTATGAATATGGCACTTGAGGTGGTTAAAGGATGTCTAATTGCATGTACATGATGTTAACATGTTAATTGTACCAATATATGATGGCAAGTGACTCTATAAGGTGAAGTGACTCTAATATGGTGAAATCATTACATGATTGATTAGAGCCAAAATGTTGCCCAAAATTGACATGTAGGAAAGGGGTACCAAGAGGTGGTAAAAGATGTCTAATGGCATTTACGTGATGTTAATATGTTAATTGTATCAATATATGGGGCAAGTGACTCTTATAGGGTGTAAAGGTACTCTAATATGGTGAACAATGACTTACATGGTTGATTAGAGCCAAAATGTGGACCAAAATTAACTTGTGTGAAAGTGGCATTAATAGGTGGTAAAAGGATGTCAAATTGGATGTATATGATGTTAACATGTCAATTGTTGCATATATGGTGGAAAGTGACTCTTATAGGGTGCAAAGTGACTCTAATATGGTGAGAAGTGACTAACATGGTTAATTAGAACCAAAATGTGGACCAAAATTGACTTGTATGAATATGGCACTAAGAGGTGGTTAAAGGATTTCTAATTGCATGTACATGATGTTAACATGTTAATTGTACCAATATATGATGGAAGTGACTCTTATAAGGTGCAAAGTGACTCTAATATGGTGAGAAGTCACTTACATGATTGATTAGAGCCAAAATGTGCCCAAAATTGACTTGTAGGAAAGGGGTACCAAGAGGTGGTTAAAGGATGTCTAATGCATTTACGTGATGTTAAATGTTAATTGTATCAATATATGGGGCTAGTGACTCTTATAGGGTGTAAAGGTACTCTAATATGGTGAACAATGACTTACATGGTTGATTAGAGCAAAATGGACAAAATTAACTTGTATGAAAGTGGCATTAATAGGTGGTAAAAGGATGTCAAATTGGATGTATATGATGTTAACATGTCAATTGTTGCATATATGGTGGAAAGTGACTCTTATAGGGTGCAAAGTGACTAATATGGTGAGAAGTGACTAACATGGTTAATTAGAACCAAAATGTGGACCAAAATTGACTTGTATGAATATGGCACTAAGAGGTGATAAAAGGATTTCTAATTGCATGTACATGATGTTAACATGTTAATTGTACCAATATATGATGGAAGTGACTCTTATAAGGTGCAAAGTGACTCTAATATGGTGAGAAGTCACTTACATGATTGATTAGAGCCAAAATGTGGCCCAAAATTAACTTGTAGGAAAGGGGTACCAAGAGGTGGTTAAAGGATGTCTAATTGCATTTACGTGATGTTAACATGTTAATTGTATCAATATATGGGGCAAGTGACTCTTATAGGGTGTAAAGGTACTCTAAATGGTGAACAATGACTTACATGGTTGATTAGAGCCAAAATGTTGAACAAAATTAACTTCTATGAAAGTGGCATTAATAGGTGGTAAAAGGATGTCAAATTGGATGTATATGATGTTAACATGTCAATTGTTGCATATATGGTGGAAAGTGACTCTTATAGGGTGCAAAGTGACTCTAATATGGTGAGAAGTGACTAACATGGTTAATTAGAACCAAAATGTGGACCAAAATTGACTTGTATGAATATGGCACTAAGAGGTGGTAAAAGGATTTCTAATTGCATGTACATGATTTTAACATGTTAATTGTGCCAATATATGATGGAAGTACTCTTATAAGGTGCAAAGTGACTCTAATCTGGTGAGAAGTCACTTACATGATTGATTAGAGCCAAAATGTGGCCCAAAATTAACTTGTAGGAAAGGGGTACCAAGAGGTGCTTAAAGGATGTCTAATTGCATTTACGTGATGTTAACATGTTAATTGTATCAATATATGGGGCAAGTGACTCTTATAGTGATGTGGATCTCTCCACAAAGAAGAAATGAAGAAGAAGAAAAGGGATAAGAGAAAAAGAGGATATTTCAAAAGAACACGATCAATCCAGAAACGTGAACTTTTAATCTCAAATTGCTTAGATCAATCCAGAAACTAAGTAATTCGAATCTAACCTTAAAACAATACAGTAATTGAAGTTTAGAGGAAAGAAAAACTACTTATAGTTTATCTCAAAACAAAAGTTTATATCATCCATTGTCTCTCTTAAAAGATTACATTCAAAGGGTATTTATAGCCTTAGACAATAACCCAAACCCAATAAGATTCCAATAGAAATTCAATATCAGCATGAAGTAGCCAATATCTGAATCTTTCCAGGAAACAAATTTAAAAACCAAATCCAAATAGAAAAAAGACAAAAATCAAATCCAAATAGGAAAATAAAATCCTAAGTGCTTAAAACAAGAAAAACCCTTTCAAGTGAAAGGTAAAAACTTGCAATCAAAATTTGAATTAAAAATATAATAATCAGCTACTTGTCCAACTTCATGCATCGCTCCTTAATTCCTTGTTGTCCAAGTAAGCTTCAAACCCATGTTTGCATCCTCTCCAATTGAACATCACAACTAGTACACATAGCCAAATCCCAATCAACATATTCATTGCTTGATCCTCATCATAGAGGGAGTAAAGGTACTCTAATATGGTGAGCAGTGACTTACATGGTTGATTAGAGCCAAAATGTTGAACAAAATTAACTTGTATGAAAGTGGTATTAATAGGTGGTAAAAGGATGTCAAATTGGATGTATATGATGTTAATGTCAATTGTTGCATATATGGTGGAAAGTGACTCTTATAGGGTGCAAAGTGACTCTAATATTGTGAGAAGTAACTAACATGGTTAATTAGAACCAAAATGTGGACCAAAATTGATTTGTATGAATATGGCACTAAGAGGTGGTAAAGGATTTCTAATTGCATGTACATGATGTTAACATGTTAATTGTACCAATATATGATGGCAAGTGACTCTTATAAGGTGCAAAGTGACTCTAATATGGTGAGAAGTCACTTACATAATTGATTATAGCCAAAATGTGGCCCAAAATTGACTTGTACGAAAGGGGTACCAAGAGGTGGTTAAAGGATGTCTAATTGCATGTACATGATGTTAACATGTTAATTATATCAATATTTGGTGGCAAATGACTTTCATAGGGTGCAAAGTGACTCTAATATGGTGAAAAGTGACTAACATGGTTAATTAGAACCAAAATGTGGACCAAAATTGACTTGTATGAATATGGCACTAAGAGGTGGTTAAAGGATGTCTAATTGCATGTACATGATGTTAACATGTTAATTGTACCAATATATGATGGCAAGTGACTCTTATAAGGTGCAAAGTGACTCTAATATGGTGAGAAGTCACTTACATGATTGAATAGAGCCAAAATGTTGCCCAAAATTGACTTGTAGGAAAGGGGTACCAAGAGGTGGTTAAAGGATGTCTATTGGCATTTACGTGATGTTAATATGTTAATTGTGTCAATATATAGGGCTAGTGACTCTTATAGGGTGTAAAGGTACTCTAATATGGTGAACAATGACTTACATGGTTGATTAGAGCTAAAATGTGGACCAAAATTAACTTGAATGAAAGTGGCATTAATAGGTAGTAAAAGGATGTCAAATTGGATGTATATGATGTTAACATGTCAATTGTTGCATATATGGTAGAAAGTGACTCTTATAGGGTGCAAAGTGACTCTAATATGGTGAGAAGTAACTAACATGGTTAATTAGAACCAAAATGTGGACCAAAATTGACTTGTATGAATATGGCACTAAGAGGTGATAAAAGGATTTCTAATTGCATGTACATGATGTTAACATGTTAATTGTACCAATATATGATGGAAGTGACTCTTATAAGGTGCAAAGTGACTCTAATATGGTGAGAAGTCACTTACATGATTGATTAGAGCCAAAATGTGGCCCAAAATTAACTTGTAGGAAAGGGGTACCAAGAGGTGGTTAAAGGATGTCTAATTGCATTTACGTGATGTTAACATGTTAATTGTATCAATATATGGGGCAAGTGACTCTTATAGGGTGTAAAGGTACTCTAATATGGTAAACAATGACTTACATGATTGATTAGAGCCAAAATGTTGCCCAAAATTGACTTGTAGGAAAGGGGTACCAAGAGGTGGTTAAAGGATGTGTAATGGCATTTACGTGATGTTAATATGTTAATTGTATCAATATATGGGGCTAGTGACTCTTATAGGGTGTAAAGGTACTCTAATATGGTGAACAATGACTTACATGGTTGATTAGAGCTAAAATTTGGACCAAAATTAACTTGTATGAAAGTGGCATTAATAGGTGGTAAAAGGATGTCAAATTGGATGTATATGATGTTAACATGTCAATTGTTGCATATATGGTGGAAAGTGACTCTTATAGGGTGCAAAGTGACTCCAATATGGTGAGAAGTGACTAACATGGTTAATTAGAACCAAAATGTGGACCAAAATTGACTTGTATGAATATGGCACTAAGAGGTGATAAAAGGATTTCTAATTGCATGTACATGATGTTAACATGTTAATTGTACCAATATATGATGGAAGTGACTCTTATAAGGTGCAAAGTGACTCTAATATGGTGAGAAGTCACTTACATGATTGATTAGAGCCAAAATGTGGCCCAAAATTAACTTGTAGGAAAGGGGTACCAAGAGGTGGTTAAAGGATGTCTAATTGCATTTACGTGATGTTAACATGTTAATTGTATCAATATATGGGGCAGTGACTCTTATAGGGTGTAAAGGTACTCTAATATGGTGAACAATGACTTACATGGTTGATTAGAGCCAAAATGTTGAACAAAATTAACTTCTATGAAAGTGGCATTAATAGGTGGTAAAAGGATGTCAAATTGGATGTATATGATGTTAACGTGTCAATTGTTGCATATATGGTGGAAAGTGACTCTTATAGGGTGCAAAGTGACTCTAATATTGTGAGAAGTAACTAACATGGTTAATTAGAACCAAAATGTGGACCAAAATTGATTTGTATGAATATGGCACTAAGAGGTGGTAAAGGATTTCTAATTGCATGTACATGATGTTAACATGTTAATTGTACCAATATATGATGGCAAGTGACATATAAGGTGCAAAGTGACTCTAATATGGTGAGAAGTCACTTACATAATTGATTATAGCCAAAATGTGGCCCAAAATTGACTTGTACGAAAGGGGTACCAAGAGGTGGTTAAAGGATGTCTAATTGCATGTACATGATGTTAACATGTTAATTATATCAATATTTGGTGGCAAATGACTTTCATAGGGTGCAAAGTGACTCTAATATGGTGAAAAGTGACTAACATGGTTAATTAGAACCAAAATGTGGACCAAAATTGACTTGTATGAATATGGCACTAAGAGGTGGTTAAAGGATGTCTAATTGCATGTACATGATGTTAACATGTTAATTGTACCAATATATGATGGCAAGTGACTCTTATAAGGTGCAAAGTGACTCTAATATGGTGAGAAGTCACTTACATGATTGAATAGAGCCAAAATGTTGCCCAAAATTGACTTGTAGGAAAGGGGTACCAAGAGGTGGTTAAAGGATGTCTATGGCATTTACGTGATGTTAATATGTTAATTGTGTCAATATAGGGCTAGTGACTCTTATAGGGTGTAAAGGTACTCTAATATGGTGAACAATGACTTACATGGTTGATTAGAGCTAAAATGTGGACCAAAATTAACTTGAATGAAAGTGGCATTAATAGGTAGTAAAAGGATGTCAAATTGGATGTATATGATGTTAACATGTCAATTGTTGCATATATGGTAGAAAGTGACTCTTATAGGGTGCAAAGTGACTCTAATATGGTGAGAAGTAACTAACATGGTTAATTAGAACCAAAATGTGGACCAAAATTGACTTGTATGAATATGGCACTAAGAGGTGATAAAAGGATTTCTAATTGCATGTACATGATGTTAACATGTTAATTGTACCAATATATGATGGAAGTGACTCTTATAAGGTGCAAAGTGACTCTAATATGGTGAGAAGTCACTTACATGATTGATTAGAGCCAAAATGTGGCCCAAAATTAACTTGTAGGAAAGGGGTACCAAGAGGTGGTTAAAGGATGTCTAATTGCATTTACGTGATGTTAACATGTTAATTGTATCAATATATGGGGCAAGTGACTCTTATAGGGTGTAAAGGTACTCTAATATGGTAAACAATGACTTACATGATTGATTAGAGCCAAAATGTTGCCCAAAATTGACTTGTAGGAAAGGGGTACCAAGAGGTGGTTAAAGGATGTGTAATGGCATTTACGTGATGTTAATATGTTAATTGTATCAATATATGGGGCTAGTGACTCTTATAGGGTGTAAAGGTACTCTAATATGGTGAACAATGACTTACATGGTTGATTAGAGCTAAATTTGGACCAAAATTAACTTGTATGAAAGTGGCATTAATAGGTGGTAAAAGGATGTCAAATTGGATGTATATGATGTTAACATGTCAATTGTTGCATATATGGTGGAAAGTGACTCTTATAGGGTGCAAAGTGACTCCAATATGGTGAGAAGTGACTAACATGGTTAATTAGAACCAAAATGTGGACCAAAATTGACTTGTATGAATATGGCACTAAGAGGTGATAAAAGGATTTCTAATTGCATGTACATGATGTTAACATGTTAATTGTACCAATATATGATGGAAGTGACTCTTATAAGGTGCAAAGTGACTCTAATATGGTGAGAAGTCACTTACATGATTGATTAGAGCCAAAATGTGGCCCAAAATTAACTTGTAGGAAAGGGGTACCAAGAGGTGGTTAAAGGATGTCTAATTGCATTTACGTGATGTTAACATGTTAATTGTATCAATATATGGGGCAAGTGACTCTTATAGGGTGTAAAGGTACTCTAATATGGTGAACAATGACTTACATGGTTGATTAGAGCCAAAATGTTGAACAAAATTAACTTCTATGAAAGTGGCATTAATAGGTGGTAAAAGGATGTCAAATTGGATGTATATGATGTTAACATGTCAATTGTTGCATATATGGTGGAAAGTGACTCTTATAGGGTGCAAAGTGACTCTAATATGGTGAGAAGTGACTAACATGGTTAATTAGAACCAAAATGTGGACCAAAATTGACTTGTATGAATATGGCACTAAGAGGTGGTAAAAGGATTTCTAATTGCATGTACATGATTTTAACATGTTAATTGTGCCAATATATGATGGAAGTGAATCTTATAAGGTGTAAAGTGACTCTAATCTGGTGAGAAGTCACTTACATGATTGATTAGAGCCAAAATGTGGCCCAAAATTAACTTGTAGGAAAGGGGTACCAAGAGGTGCTTAAAGGATGTCTAATTGCATTTACGTGATGTTAACATGTTAATTGTATCAATATATGGGGCAAGTGACTCTTATAGTGATGTGGATCTCTCCACAAAGAAAGAAATGAAGAAGAAGAAAAGGGATAAGAGAAAAAGAGGATATTTCAAAAGAACACGATCAATCCAGAAACGTGAACTTTTAATCTCAAATTGCTTAGATCAATCCAGAAACTAAGTAATTCGAATCTAACCTTCAAAACAATACAGTAATTGAAGTTTAGAGGAAAGAAAAACTACTTATAGTTTATCTCAAAACAAAAGTTTTATATCATCCATTGTCTCTCTTAAAAGATTACATTCAAAGGGTATTTATAGCCTTAGACAATAACCCAAACCCAATAAGATTCCAATAGAAATTCAATATCAGCATGAAGTAGCCAATATCTGAATCTTTCCAGGAAACAAATTTAAAAACCAAATCCAAATAGAAAAAAGACAAAAATCAAATCCAAATAGGAAAATAAAATCCTAAGTGCTTAAAACAAGAAAAACCCTTTCAAGTGAAAGGTAAAAACTTGCAATCAAAATTTGAATTAAAAATATAATAATCAGCTACTTGTCCAACTTCATGCATCGCTCCTTAATTCCTTGTTGTCCAAGTAAGCTTCATAACCCATGTTTGCATCCTCTCCAATTGAACATCACAACTAGTACACATAGCCAAATCCCAATCAACATATTCATTGCTTGATCCTCATCATAGAGGGAGTAAAGGTACTCTAATATGGTGAGCAGTGACTTACATGGTTGATTAGAGCCAAAATGTTGAACAAAATTAACTTGTATGAAAGTGGTATTAATAGGTGGTAAAAGGATGTCAAATTGGATGTATATGATGTTAACGTGTCAATTGTTGCATATATGGTGGAAAGTGACTCTTATAGGGTGCAAAGTGACTCTAATATTGTGAGAAGTAACTAACATGGTTAATTAGAACCAAAATGTGGACCAAAATTGATTTGTATGAATATGGCACTAAGAGGTGGTAAAGGATTTCTAATTGCATGTACATGATGTTAACATGTTAATTGTACCAATATATGATGGCAAGTGACTATTATAAGGTGCAAAGTGACTCTAATATGGTGAGAAGTCACTTACATAATTGATTATAGCCAAAATGTGGCCCAAAATTGACTTGTACGAAAGGGGTACCAAGAGGTGGTTAAAGGATGTCTAATTGCATGTACATGATGTTAACATGTTAATTGTACCAATATATGATGGCAAGTGACTTTATAAGGTGCAAAGTGACTCTAATATGGTGAGAAGTCACTTACATGATTGATTAGAGCCAAAATGTTGCCCAAAATTGACTTGTAGGAAAGGGGTACCAAGAGGTGGTTAAAGGATGTCTTGGCATTTACGTGATGTTAATATGTTAATTGTGTCAATATATGGGGCTAGTGACTCTTATAGGGTGTAAAGGTACTCTAATATGGTGAACAATGACTTACATGGTTGATTA
Source organism: Apium graveolens (assembly GCF_009905375.1). Lineage (NCBI taxonomy): Eukaryota > Viridiplantae > Streptophyta > Magnoliopsida > Apiales > Apiaceae > Apium > Apium graveolens. The sequence goes on from NW_027419839.1 coordinate 69,450, forward strand.
GAGCTAAAATGTGGACCAAAATTAACTTGTATGAAAGTGGCATTAATAGGTGTAGTAAAAGGATGTCAAATTGGATGTATATGATGTTAACATGTCAATTGTTGCATATATGGTAGAAAGTGACTCTTATAGGGTGCAAAGTGACTCTAATATGGTGAGAAGTAACTAACATGGTTAATTAGAACCAAAATGTGGACCAAAATTGACTTGTATGAATATGGCACTAAGAGGTGATAAAAGGATTTCTAATTGCATGTACATGATGTTAACATGTTAATTGTACCAATATATGATGGAAGTGACTCTTATAAGGTGCAAAGTGACTCTAATATGGTGAGAAGTCACTTACATGATTGATTAGAGCCAAAATGTGGCCCAAAATTAACTTGTAGGAAAGGGGTACCAAGAGGTGGTTAAAGGATGTCTAATTGCATTTACGTGATGTTAACATGTTAATTGTATCAATATATGGGGCAAGTGACTCTTATAGGGTGTAAAGGTACTCTAATATGGTAAACAATGACTTACATGATTGATTAGAGCCAAAATGTTGCCCAAAATTGACTTGTAGGAAAGGGGTACCAAGAGGTGGTTAAAGGATGTGTAATGGCATTTACGTGATGTTAATATGTTAATTGTATCAATATATGGGGCTAGTGACTCTTATAGGGTGTAAAGGTACTCTAATATGGTGAACAATGACTTACATGGTTGATTAGAGCTAAAATTTGGACCAAAATTAACTTGTATGAAAGTGGCATTAATAGGTGGTAAAAGGATGTCAAATTGGATGTATATGATGTTAACATGTCAATTGTTGCATATATATGGTGGAAAGTGACTCTTATAGGGTGCAAAGTGACTCCAATATGGTGAGAAGTGACTAACATGGTTAATTAGAACCAAAATGTGGACCAAAATTGACTTGTATGAATATGGCACTAAGAGGTGATAAAAGGATTTCTAATTGCATGTACATGATGTTAACATGTTAATTGTACCAATATATGATGGAAGTGACTCTTATAAGGTGCAAAGTGACTCTAATATGGTGAGAAGTCACTTACATGATTGATTAGAGCCAAAATGTGGCCCAAAATTAACTTGTAGGAAACGGGTACCAAGAGGTGGTTAAAGGATGTCTAATTGCATTTACGTGAGTTAACATGTTAATTGTATCAATATATGGGGCAAGTGACTCTTATAGGGTGTAAAGGTACTCGAATATGGTGAACAATGACTTACATGGTTGATTAGAGCCAAAATGTTGAACAAAATTAACTTCTATGAAAGTGGCATTAATAGGTGGTAAAAAGGATGTCAAATTGGATGTATATGATGTTAACATGTCAATTGTTGCATATATGGTGGAAAGTGACTCTATAGGGTGCAAAGTGACTCTAATATGGTGAGAAGTGACTAACATGGTTAATTAGAACCAAAATGTGGACCAAAATTGACTTGTATGAATATGGCACTAAGAGGTGGTAAAAGGATTTCTAATTGCATGTACATGATTTTAACATGTTAATTGTGCCAATATATGATGGAAGTGAATCTTATAAGGTGTAAAGTGACTCTAATCTGGTGAGAAGTCACTTACATGATTGATTAGAGCCAAAATGTGGCCCAAAATTAACTTGTAGGAAAGGGGTACCAAGAGGTGCTTAAAGGATGTCTAATTGCATTTACGTGATGTAACATGTTAATTGTATCAATATATGGGGCAAGTGACTCTATAGTGATGTGGATCTCTCACAAAGAAAAGAAAGAGAAGAAGAAAGAAAAGGATAAGAGAAAAGAGGATATTTCAAAAGAACACGATCAATCCAGAAACGTGAACTTTTAATCTCAAATTGCTTAGATCAATCCAGAAACTAAGTAATTCGAATCTAACCTTCAAAACAATACAGTAATTGAAGTTAGAGGAAAGAAAAACTACTTATAGTTTATCTCAAAACAAAAGTTTTATATCATCCATTGTCTCTCTTAAAAGATTACATTCAAAGGGTATTATAGCCTTAGAACAATAACCCGAACCCAATAAGATTCCATAGAAATTTATCAGCATGAAGTAGCCAATATCTGAATCTTTCCAGGAAACAATTTAAAAACCAAAATCCAAATAAAAAAAGACAAAAATCAAATCCAAATAGGAAAATAAAATCCTAAGTGCTTAAAACAAGAAAAACCCTTTCAAGTGAAAGGTAAAAACTTGCAATCAAAATTTGAATTAAAAATATAATAATCAGCTACTTGTCCAACTTCATGCATCGCTCCTTAATTCCTTATGGTCCAAGTAAGCTTCATAACCCATGTTTGCATCCTCTCCAATTGAAACATCACAACTAGTAACATAGCCAAATCCCAATCAACATATTCATTGCTTGATCTCATCATAGAGGGAGTAAAGGTACTCTAATATGGTGAGCAGAGTGACTTACATGGTTGATTAGAGCCAAAATGTTGAACAAAATTAACTTGTATGAAAGTGGTATTAATAGGTGGTAAAAGGATTCAAATTGGATTGTATTTATGATGTTAACGTGTCAATTGTTGCATATATGGTGGAAAGTGACTCTTATAGGGTGCAAAGTGACTCTAATATTGTGAGAAGTAACTAACATGGTTAATTAGACACCAAATGTGGACCAAAATTGATTTGTATGAATAGGCACTAAGAGGTGGGTAAAGGATTTCTAATTGCTGTACATGATGTTAACATGTAATTGTACCAATATATGATGGCAAGTGACTATTATAAGGTGCACAAGTGACTCTAATACTATGGTGAGAAGTCACTTACATAATTGATTATAGCCAAATGTGGCCCAAAATGACTTGTACGAAAGGGGGTACCAAGAGGTGGTTAAAGGATGTCTAATTGCATGTACATGATGTTAACATGTTAATTATATCAATATTTGGTGGCAAATGACTTTCATAGGGGTGCAAAGTGACTCTAATATGGTGAAAAGTGACTAACATGGTTAATTAGAACCAAAATGTGGACCAAAATTGACTGTAGAATATGGCACTAAAGAGGTGGTTAAAGGATGTCTAATTGCATGTACATGATGTTAACATGTTAATTGTACCAATATATGATGGCAAGTGTTATAAGGTGCATAGTGACTCTAATATGGTGAGAAGTCACTTACATGATTGATTAGAGCCAAAATGTTGCCCAAAATTGACTTGTAGGAAAGGGGTACCAAGAGGTGGTTAAAGGATGTCTAATGGCATTTACGTGATGTAATATGTTTTGTGTCAATATATGGGGCTAGGACTCTTATAGGGTGTAAAGGTACTCTAATATGGTGAACAATGACTTACATGGTTGATTAGAGCTAAAATGTGGACCAAAATTAACTTGAATGAAAGTGGCATAATAGGTGGTAAAAGGATGTCAATGGAGTATATGATGTTAAATGTCAATTTGCATATATGGGGAAAGTGACTCTTATAGGGGTGAAAGTGACTCTAATATGGTGAGAAGAACTAAACATGGTTAATTAGAACCAAAATGTGGACCAAAATGACTTGTAGAATATGGCATAAGAGGTGATAAAAGGATTCTAATTGCATGTTACATGATGTTAACATGTTAATTGTACCAATATATGATGGAAGGACTCTTTAAGGTGCAAAGTGACTCTAATGGTGAGAAGTCACTTACATGATTGATTGAGCCAAAATGTGGTCCAAAATTAACTTGTAGGAAAGTGGGTACCAAGAGGTGGTTTAAAGGATGTCTAATTGCATTTAGTGATG
>NW_027419840.1:0-18887 GCF_009905375.1 Apium graveolens
ATAATCTACCATGAAGTCACTTTAAACCATTAGAGTAATTTTGCACCTTATAACACTAACTTGCCAACATATATTGGTACAATTAACATGTTAACATCATAAACATCCAATTTGACATCCTTTAACCATCTCTTGGTACCACTTTTATACAAGTCAATTTTGGTCCATATTTTGGCTCTAATCTACCATGTAAGTCCCTTTAAACCATATTAGAGAATTTTGCACCTTATAAGACTCACTTTCAACCATATATTGGTACAATTAAACATGTTAACATCATAAACATCTAATTGACATCCTTTAACCACCTCTTGGTACCACTTTCATACGAGTCAATTTTGGTCCTACATTTTGGCTCTAATCAACCATGTAAGTCACTTTAAACCATATTAGAGTAATTTTGCACCTTATAAGACTCACTTTCAACCATATATTGGTAGCAATTAACATGTTAACATCATAAACATCCAATTTTGACATCCTTAACCATCCTCTTGGTACCACTTTCATACGAGTCAATTTTGGTCCACATTTTGGCTCTAATCTACCATGTAAGTCACTTTAAACCATATTAGAGTAATTTTGCACCTTATAAGACTAACTTGCCACCATATATTGGTAGAATTAACATGTTAACAGTCATAAACATCCAATTTGACATCCTTTAACCATCTCTGGTACCACTTTCATACAAGTCAATTTTGGTCCACATTTTGGCTCTAATCTACCATGTAAGTCACTTTAAACCATATTAGAGTAATTTTGCACCTTATAAGACTCACTTTCAACCATATATTGGTAGCAATTAACATGTTAACATCATAAACATCCAATTTGACATCCTTTAACCATCTCTTGGTACCACTTTCATACGAGTCAATTTTGGTCCACATTTTGGCTCTAATCTACCATGTAAGTCACTTTAAACCATATTAGAGTAATTTTGCACCTTATAAGACTCACTTTCCACCATATATTGGTAGAATTAACATGTTAACATCATAAACATCCAATTTGACATCCTTTAACCATCTCTTGGTACCACTTTCATACGAGTCAATTTTGGTCCACATTTTGGCTCTAATCTACCATGTAAGTCACTTTAAACCATATTAGAGTAATTTTGCACCTTATAAGACTAACTTGCAACCATATATTGGTAGAATTAACATGTTAACATCATAAACATCAATTTTGACATCCTTTAACCATCTCTTGGTACCACTTTCATACAGTCAATTTTGGTCCACATTTTGGCTCTAATCTACCATGTAAGTCCCTTTAAACCATATTAGAGTAATTTTGCACCTTATAAGACTCACTTTCAACCATATATTGGTACAATTAACATGTTAACATCATAAACATCTAATTTGACATCCTTTAACCATCCTCTTGGTACCACTTTCATACGAGGTCAATTTTGGTCCACATTTTGGCTCTAATCTACCATGTAAGTCCCTTTAAACCATATTAGAGTAATTTTGCACCTTATAAGACTCACTTTCAACCATATATTGGTAGAATTAACATGTTAACATCATAAACATCCAATTTGACATCCTTTAACCATCTCTTGGTACCACTTTCATACGAGTCAATTTTGGTCCACATTTTGGCTCTAATCTACCATGTAAGTCACTTTAAACCATATTAGAGTAATTTTGCACCTTATAAGACTAACTTGCAACCATATATTGGTAGAATTAACATGTTAACATCATAAACATCCAATTTGACATCCTTTAACCATCTCTTGGTACCACTTTCATACGAGTCAATTTTGGTCCACATTTTGGCTCTAATCTACCATGTAAGTCACTTTAAACCATATTAGAGTAATTTTGCACCTTATAAGACTCACTTTCAACCATATATTGGTAGAATTAACATGTTAACATCATAAACATCCAATTTGACATCCTTTAACCATCTCTTGGTACCACTTTCATACGAGTCAATTTTGGTCCACATTTTGGCTCTAATCTACCATGTAAGTCACTTTAAACCATATTAGAGTAATTTTGCACCTTATAAGACTCACTTTCAACCATATATTGGTAGAATTAACATGTTAACATCATAAACATCCAATTTGACATCCTTTAACCATCTCTTGGTACCACTTTTCATACAAGTCAATTTTGGTCCACATTTTGGCTCTAATCTACCATGTAAGTCCCTTTAAACCATATTAGAGTAATTTTGCACCTTATAAGACTCACTTTCAACCATATATTGGTACAATTAACATGTTAACATCATAAACATCTAATTTGACATCCTTTAACCACCTCTTGGTACCACTTTCATACGAGTCAATTTTGGTCCACATTTTGGCTCTAATCAACCATGTAAGTCACTTTAAACCATATTAGAGTAATTTTGCACCTTATAAGACTCACTTTCAACCATATATTGGTAGAATTAACATGTTAACATCATAAACATCCAATTTGACATCCTTTAACCATCTCTTGGTACCACTTTCATACGAGTCAATTTTGGTCCACATTTTGGCTCTAATCTACCATGTAAGTCACTTTAAACCATATTAGAGTAATTTTGCACCTTATAAGACTAACTTGCCACCATATATTGGTAGAATTAACATGTTAACATCATAAACATCCAATTTGACATCCTTTAACCATCTCTTGGTACCACTTTCATACGAGTCAATTTTGGTCCACATTTTGGCTCTAATCAACCATGTAAGTCACTTTAAACCATATTAGAGTAATTTTGCACCTTATAAGACTCACTTTCAACCATATATTGGTAGAATTAACATGTTAACATCATAAACATCCAATTTGACATCCTTTAACCATCTCTTGGTACCACTTTCATACGAGTCAATTTTGGTCCACATTTTGGCTCTAATCTACCATGTAAGTCACTTTAAACCATATTAGAGTAATTTTGCACCTTATAAGACTAACTTTCCACCATATATTGGTAGAATTAACATGTTAACATCATAAACATCCAATTTGACATCCTTTAACCATCTCTTGGTACCACTTTCATACGAGTCAATTTTGGTCCACATTTTGGCTCTAATCTACCATGTAAGTCCCTTTAAACCATATTAGAGTAATTTTGCACCTTATAAGACTCACTTTCAACCATATATTGGTACAATTAACATGTTAACATCATAAACATCTAATTTGACATCCTTTAACCACCTCTTGGTACCACTTTCATACGAGTCAATTTTGGTCCACATTTTGGCTCTAATCAACCATGTAAGTCACTTTAAACCATATTAGAGTAATTTTGCACCTTATAAGACTCACTTTCAACCATATATTGGTAGAATTAACATGTTAACATCATAAACATCCAATTTGACATCCTTTAACCATCTCTTGGTACCACTTTCATACGAGTCAATTTTGGTCCACATTTTGGCTCTAATCTACCATGTAAGTCACTTTAAACCATATTAGAGTAATTTTGCACCTTATAAGACTCACTTTCAACCATATATTGGTAGAATTAACATGTTAACATCATAAACATCCAATTTGACATCCTTTAACCATCTCTTGGTACCACTTTCATACGAGTCAATTTTGGTCCACATTTTGGCTCTAATCTACCATGTAAGTCACTTTAAACCATATTAGAGTAATTTTGCACCTTATAAGACTCACTTTCAACCATATATTGGTAGAATTAACATGTTAACATCATAAACATCCAATTTGACATCCTTTAACCATCTCTTGGTACCACTTTCATACGAGTCAATTTTGGTCCACATTTTGGCTCTAATCTACCATGTAAGTCACTTTAAACCATATTAGAGTAATTTTGCACCTTATAAGACTCACTTTCAACCATATATTGGTAGAATTAACATGTTAACATCATAAACATCCAATTTGACATCCTTTAACCATCTCTTGGTACCACTTTCATACGAGTCAATTTTGGTCCACATTTTGGCTCTAATCTACCATGTAAGTCACTTTAAACCATATTAGAGTAATTTTGCACCTTATAAGACTCACTTTCAACCATATATTGGTAGAATTAACATGTTAACATCATAAACATCCAATTTGACATCCTTTAACCATCTCTTGGTACCACTTTTCATACAAGTCAATTTTGGTCCACATTTTGGCTCTAATCTACCATGTAAGTCACTTTAAACCATATTAGAGTAATTTTGCACCTTATAAGACTCACTTTCAACCATATATTGGTAGAATTAACATGTTAACATCATAAACATCCTAATTTGACATCCTTTAACCATCTCTTGGTACCACTTTCATACGAGTCAATTTTGGTCCACATTTTGGCTCTAATCTAACCATGTAAGTCACTTTAAACCATATTAGAGTAATTTTGCACCTTATAAGACTCACTTTCAACCATATATTGGTAGAATTAACATGTTAACATCATAAACATCCAATTTGACATCCTTTAACCATCTCTTGGTACCACTTTCATACGAGTCAATTTTGGTCCACATTTTGGCTCTAATCTACCATGTAAGTCACTTTAAACCATATTAGAGTAATTTTGCACCTTATAAGACTAACTTGCCACCATATATTGGTAGAATTAACATGTTAACATCATAAACATCCAATTTGACATCCTTTAACCATCTCTTGGTACCACTTTCATACGAGTCAATTTTGGTCCACATTTTGGCTCTAATCTACCATGTAAGTCACTTTAAACCATATTAGAGTAATTTTGCACCTTATAAGACTCACTTTCAACCATATATTGGTAGAATTAACATGTTAACATCATAAACATCCAATTTGACATCCTTTAACCATCTCTTGGTACCACTTTCATACGAGTCAATTTTGGTCCACATTTTGGCTCTAATCTACCATGTAAGTCACTTTAAACCATATTAGAGTAATTTTGCACCTTATAAGACTCACTTTCAACCATATATTGGTAGAATTAACATGTTAACATCATAAACATCCAATTTGACATCCTTTAACCATCTCTTGGTACCACTTTCATACGAGTCAATTTTGGTCCACATTTTGGCTCTAATCTACCATGTAAGTCCCTTTAAACCATATTAGAGTAATTTTGCACCTTATAAGACTCACTTTCAACCATATATTGGTAGAATTAACATGTTAACATCATAAACATCTAATTTGACATCCTTTAACCATCTCTTGGTACCACTTTCATACGAGTCAATTTTGGTCCACATTTTGGCTCTAATCAACCATGTAAGTCACTTTAAACCATATTAGAGTAATTTTGCACCTTATAAGACTCACTTTCAACCATATATTGGTAGAATTAACATGTTAACATCATAAACATCCAATTTGACATCCTTTAACCATCTCTTGGTACCACTTTCATACGAGTCAATTTTGGTCCACATTTTGGCTCTAATCTACCATGTAAGTCACTTTAAACCATATTAGAGTAATTTTGCACCTTATAAGACTCACTTTCAACCATATATTGGTAGAATTAACATGTTAACATCATAAACATCCAATTTGACATCCTTTAACCATCTCTTGGTACCACTTTCATACGAGTCAATTTTGGTCCACATTTTGGCTCTAATCAACCATGTAAGTCACTTTAAACCATATTAGAGTAATTTTGCACCTTATAAGACTCACTTTCAACCATATATTGGTAGAATTAACATGTTAACATCATAAACATCCAATTTGACATCCTTTAACCATCTCTTGGTACCACTTTCATACGAGTCAATTTTGGTCCACATTTTGGCTCTAATCTACCATGTAAGTCACTTTAAACCATATTAGAGTAATTTTGCACCTTATAAGACTAACTTGCCACCATATATTGGTAGAATTAACATGTTAACATCATAAACATCCAATTTGACATCCTTTAACCATCTCTTGGTACCACTTTTATACAAGTCAATTTTGGTCCACATTTTGGCTCTAATCTACCATGTAAGTCACTTTAAACCATATTAGAGTAATTTTGCACCTTATAAGACTCACTTTCAACCATATATTGGTAGAATTAACATGTTAACATCATAAACATCTAATTTGACATCCTTTAACCATCTCTTGGTACCACTTTCATACGAGTCAATTTTGGTCCACATTTTGGCTCTAATCAACCATGTAAGTCACTTTAAACCATATTAGAGTAATTTTGCACCTTATAAGACTCACTTTCAACCATATATTGGTAGAATTAACATGTTAACATCATAAACATCCAATTTGACATCCTTTAACCATCTCTTGGTACCACTTTCATACGAGTCAATTTTGGTCCACATTTTGGCTCTAATCTACCATGTAAGTCACTTTAAACCATATTAGAGTAATTTTGCACCTTATAAGACTAACTTGCCACCATATATTGGTAGAATTAACATGTTAACATCATAAACATCCAATTTGACATCCTTTAACCATCTCTTGGTACCACTTTCATACGAGTCAATTTTGGTCCACATTTTGGCTCTAATCTACCATGTAAGTCCCTTTAAACCATATTAGAGTAATTTTGCACCTTATAAGACTCACTTTCAACCATATATTGGTAGAATTAACATGTTAACATCATAAACATCCAATTTGACATCCTTTAACCATCTCTTGGTACCACTTTCATACGAGTCAATTTTGGTCCACATTTTGGCTCTAATCTACCATGTAAGTCACTTTAAACCATATTAGAGTAATTTTGCACCTTATAAGACTCACTTTCAACCATATATTGGTAGAATTAACATGTTAACATCATAAACATCCAATTTGACATCCTTTAACCATCTCTTGGTACCACTTTCATACGAGTCAATTTTGGTCCACATTTTGGCTCTAATCTACCATGTAAGTCACTTTAAACCATATTAGAGTAATTTTGCACCTTATAAGACTCACTTTCCACCATATATTGGTAGAATTAACATGTTAACATCATAAACATCCAATTTGACATCCTTTAACCATCTCTTGGTACCACTTTCATACAAGTCAATTTTGGTCCACATTTTGGCTCTAATCTACCATGTAAGTCCCTTTAAACCATATTAGAGTAATTTTGCACCTTATAAGACTCACTTTCAACCATATATTGGTACAATTAACATGTTAACATCATAAACATCCTAATTTGACATCCTTTAACCACCTCTTGGTACCACTTTCATACGAGTCAATTTTGGTCCACATTTTGGCTCTAATCAACCATGTAAGTCACTTTAAACCATATTAGAGTAATTTTGCACCTTATAAGACTCACTTTCAACCATATATTGGTAGAATTAACATGTTAACATCATAAACATCCAATTTGACATCCTTTAACCATCTCTTGGTACCACTTTCATACGAGTCAATTTTGGTCCACATTTTGGCTCTAATCTACCATGTAAGTCACTTTAAACCATATTAGAGTAATTTTGCACCTTATAAGACTAACTTGCCACCATATATTGGTAGAATTAACATGTTAACATCATAAACATCCAATTTGACATCCTTTAACCATCTCTTGGTACCACTTTCATACGAGTCAATTTTGGTCCACATTTTGGCTCTAATCTAACCATGTAAGTCACTTTAAACCATATTAGAGTAATTTTGCACCTTATAAGACTCACTTTCAACCATATATTGGTAGAATTAACATGTTAACATCATAAACATCCAATTTGACATCCTTTAACCATCTCTTGGTACCACTTTCATACGAGTCAATTTTGGTCCACATTTTGGCTCTAATCTACCATGTAAGTCACTTTAAACCATATTAGAGTAATTTTGCACCTTATAAGACTAACTTGCCACCATATATTGGTAGAATTAACATGTTAACATCATAAACATCCAATTTGACATCCTTTAACCATCTCTTGGTACCACTTTATACAAGTCAATTTTGGTCCACATTTTGGCTCTAATCTACCATGTAAGTCCCTTTAAACCATATTAGAGTAATTTTGCACCTTATAAGACTCACTTTCAACCATATATTGGTAGCAATTAACATGTTAACATCATAAACATCTAATTTGACATCCTTTAACCATCCTCTTGGTACCACTTTCATACGAGTCAATTTTGGTCCACATTTTGGCTCTAATCAACCATGTAAGTCACTTTAAACCATATTAGAGTAATTTTGCACCTTATAAGACTCACTTTCAACCATATATTGGTAGAATTAACATGTTAACATCATAAACATCCAATTTGACATCCTTTAACCATCTCTTGGTACCACTTTCATACGAGTCAATTTTGGTCCACATTTTGGCTCTAATCTACCATGTAAGTCACTTTAAACCATATTAGAGTAATTTTGCACCTTATAAGACTCACTTGCCACCATATATTGGTAGAATTAACATGTTAACATCATAAACATCCAATTTGACATCCTTTAACCATCTCTTGGTACCACTTTCATACGAGTCAATTTTGGTCCACATTTTGGCTCTAATCTACCATGTAAGTCACTTTAAACCATATTAGAGTAATTTTGCACCTTATAAGACTCACTTTCAACCATATATTGGTAGAATTAACATGTTAACATCATAAACATCCAATTTGACATCCTTTAACCATCTCTTGGTACCACTTTCATACGAGTCAATTTTGGTCCACATTTTGGCTCTAATCTAACCATGTAAGTCACTTTAAACCATATTAGAGTAATTTTGCACCTTATAAGACTCACTTTCAACTATATATTGGTAGAATTAACATGTTAACATCATAAACATCCAATTTGACATCTTTTAACCATCTCTTGGTACCACTTTATACAAGTCAATTTTGGTCCACATTTTGGCTCTAATCTACCATGTAAGTCCCTTTAAACCATATTAGAGTAATTTTGCACCTTATAAGACTCACTTTCAACCATATATTGGTACAATTAACATGTTAACATCATAAACATCTAATTTGACATCCTTTAACCACCTCTTGGTACCACTTTCATACGAGTCAATTTTGGTCCACATTTTGGCTCTAATCAACCATGTAAGTCACTTTAAACCATATTAGAGTAATTTTGCACCTTATAAGACTCACTTTCAACCATATATTGGTAGAATTAACATGTTAACATCATAAACATCCAATTTGACATCCTTTAACCATCTCTTGGTACCACTTTCATACGAGTCAATTTTGGTCCACATTTTGGCTCTAATCTACCATGTAAGTCACTTTAAACCATATTAGAGTAATTTTGCACCTTATAAGACTAACTTGCCACCATATATTGGTAGAATTAACATGTTAACATCATAAACATCCAATTTGACATCCTTTAACCATCTCTTGGTACCACTTTCATACGAGTCAATTTTGGTCCACATTTTGGCTCTAATCTACCATGTAAGTCACTTTAAACCATATTAGAGTAATTTTGCACCTTATAAGACTCACTTTCAACCATATATTGGTAGAATTAACATGTTAACATCATAAACATCTAATTTGACATCCTTTAACCATCCTCTTGGTACCACTTTCATACGAGTCAATTTTGGTCCACATTTTGGCTCTAATCTACCATGTAAGTCACTTTAAACCATATTAGAGTAATTTTGCACCTTATAAGACTCACTTTCAACCATATATTGGTAGAATTAACATGTTAACATCATAAACATCCAATTTGACATCCTTTAACCATCTCTTGGTACCACTTTCATACGAGTCAATTTTGGTCCACATTTTGGCTCTAATCTACCATGTAAGTCACTTTAAACCATATTAGAGTAATTTTGCACCTTATAAGACTCACTTTCAACCATATATTGGTAGAATTAACATGTTAACATCATAAACATCCAATTTGACATCCTTTAACCATCTCTTGGTACCACTTTCATACGAGTCAATTTTGGTCCACATTTTGGCTCTAATCTACCATGTAAGTCACTTTAAACCATATTAGAGTAATTTTGCACCTTATAAGACTCACTTTCAACCATATATTGGTAGAATTAACATGTTAACATCATAAACATCCAATTTGACATCCTTTAACCATCTCTTGGTACCACTTTCATACGAGTCAATTTTGGTCCACATTTTGGCTCTAATCTACCATGTAAGTCACTTTAAACCATATTAGAGTAATTTTGCACCTTATAAGACTCACTTTCAACCATATATTGGTAGAATTAACATGTTAACATCATAAACATCCAATTTGACATCCTTTAACCATCTCTTGGTACCACTTTCATACGAGTCAATTTTGGTCCACATTTTGGCTCTAATCTACCATGTAAGTCACTTTAAACCATATTAGAGTAATTTTGCACCTTATAAGACTCACTTTCCACCATATATTGGTAGAATTAACATGTTAACATCATAAACATCCAATTTGACATCCTTTAACCATCTCTTGGTACCACTTTCATACGAGTCAATTTTGGTCCACATTTTGGCTCTAATCAACCATGTAAGTCACTTTAAACCATATTAGAGTAATTTTGCACCTTATAAGACTCACTTTCAACCATATATTGGTAGAATTAACATGTTAACATCATAAACATCCAATTTGACATCCTTTAACCATCTCTTGGTACCACTTTCATACGAGTCAATTTTGGTCCACATTTTGGCTCTAATCTACCATGTAAGTCACTTTAAACCATATTAGAGTAATTTTGCACCTTATAAGACTAACTTGCCACCATATATTGGTAGAATTAACATGTTAACATCATAAACATCCAATTTGACATCCTTTAACCATCTCTTGGTACCACTTTCATACAAGTCAATTTTGGTCCACATTTTGGCTCTAATCTACCATGTAAGTCCCTTTAAACCATATTAGAGTAATTTTGCACCTTATAAGACTCACTTTCAACCATATATTGGTACAATTAACATGTTAACATCATAAACATCTAATTTGACATCCTTTAACCACCTCTTGGTACCACTTTCATACGAGTCAATTTTGGTCCACATTTTGGCTCTAATCAACCATGTAAGTCACTTTAAACCATATTAGAGTAATTTTGCACCTTATAAGACTCACTTTCAACCATATATTGGTAGAATTAACATGTTAACATCATAAACATCCAATTTGACATCCTTTAACCATCTCTTGGTACCACTTTCATACGAGTCAATTTTGGTCCACATTTTGGCTCTAATCTACCATGTAAGTCACTTTAAACCATATTAGAGTAATTTTGCACCTTATAAGACTAACTTGCCACCATATATTGGTAGAATTAACATGTTAACATCATAAACATCCAATTTGACATCCTTTAACCATCTCTTGGTACCACTTTCATACGAGTCAATTTTGGTCCACATTTTGGCTCTAATCTACCATGTAAGTCCCTTTAAACCATATTAGAGTAATTTTGCACCTTATAAGACTCACTTTCAACCATATATTGGTACAATTAACATGTTAACATCATAAACATCTAATTTGACATCCTTTAACCACCTCTTGGTACCACTTTCATACGAGTCAATTTTGGTCCACATTTTGGCTCTAATCAACCATGTAAGTCACTTTAAACCATATTAGAGTAATTTTGCACCTTATAAGACTCACTTTCAACCATATATTGGTAGAATTAACATGTTAACATCATAAACATCCAATTTGACATCCTTTAACCATCTCTTGGTACCACTTTCATACGAGTCAATTTTGGTCCACATTTTGGCTCTAATCTACCATGTAAGTCACTTTAAACCATATTAGAGTAATTTTGCACCTTATAAGACTCACTTTCAACCATATATTGGTAGAATTAACATGTTAACATCATAAACATCCAATTTGACATCCTTTAACCATCTCTTGGTACCACTTTCATACAAGTCAATTTTGGTCCACATTTTGGCTCTAATCTACCATGTAAGTCACTTTAAACCATATTAGAGTAATTTTGCACCTTATAAGACTCACTTTCAACCATATATTGGTACAATTAACATGTTAACATCATAAACATCCTAATTTGACATCCTTTAACCACCTCTTGGTACCACTTTCATACGAGTCAATTTTGGTCCACATTTTGGCTCTAATCAACCATGTAAGTCACTTTAAACCATATTAGAGTAATTTTGCACCTTATAAGACTCACTTTCAACCATATATTGGTAGAATTAACATGTTAACATCATAAACATCCAATTTGACATCCTTTAACCATCTCTTGGTACCACTTTCATACGAGTCAATTTTGGTCCACATTTTGGCTCTAATCTACCATGTAAGTCACTTTAAACCATATTAGAGTAATTTTGCACCTTATAAGACTCACTTTCCACCATATATTGGTAGAATTAACATGTTAACATCATAAACATCCAATTTGACATCCTTTAACCATCTCTTGGTACCACTTTCATACGAGTCAATTTTGGTCCACATTTTGGCTCTAATCTACCATGTAAGTCACTTTAAACCATATTAGAGTAATTTTGCACCTTATAAGACTCACTTTCAACCATATATTGGTAGAATTAACATGTTAACATCATAAACATCCAATTTGACATCCTTTAACCATCTCTTGGTACCACTTTCATACGAGTCAATTTTGGTCCACATTTTGGCTCTAATCTACCATGTAAGTCACTTTAAACCATATTAGAGTAATTTTGCACCTTATAAGACTCACTTGCCACCATATATTGGTAGAATTAACATGTTAACATCATAAACATCCAATTTGACATCCTTTAACCATCTCTTGGTACCACTTTTATACAAGTCAATTTTGGTCCACATTTTGGCTCTAATCTACCATGTAAGTCCCTTTAAACCATATTAGAGTAATTTTGCACCTTATAAGACTCACTTTCAACCATATATTGGTACAATTAACATGTTAACATCATAAACATCTAATTTGACATCCTTTAACCACCTCTTGGTACCACTTTCATACGAGTCAATTTTGGTCCACATTTTGGCTCTAATCAACCATGTAAGTCACTTTAAACCATATTAGAGTAATTTTGCACCTTATAAGACTCACTTTCAACCATATATTGGTAGAATTAACATGTTAACATCATAAACATCCAATTTGACATCCTTTAACCATCTCTTGGTACCACTTTCATACGAGTCAATTTTGGTCCACATTTTGGCTCTAATCTACCATGTAAGTCACTTTAAACCATATTAGAGTAATTTTGCACCTTATAAGACTCACTTTCCACCATATATTGGTAGAATTAACATGTTAACATCATAAACATCCAATTTGACATCCTTTAACCATCTCTTGGTACCACTTTCATACGAGTCAATTTTGGTCCACATTTTGGCTCTAATCTAACCATGTAAGTCACTTTAAACCATATTAGAGTAATTTTGCACCTTATAAGACTCACTTTCAACCATATATTGGTAGAATTAACATGTTAACATCATAAACATCCAATTTGACATCCTTTAACCATCTCTTGGTACCACTTTCATACGAGTCAATTTTGGTCCACATTTTGGCTCTAATCAACCATGTAAGTCACTTTAAACCATATTAGAGTAATTTTGCACCTTATAAGACTCACTTTCAACCATATATTGGTAGAATTAACATGTTAACATCATAAACATCCAATTTGACATCCTTTAACCATCTCTTGGTACCACTTTCATACGAGTCAATTTTGGTCCACATTTTGGCTCTAATCTACCATGTAAGTCCCTTTAAACCATATTAGAGTAATTTTGCACCTTATAAGACTCACTTTCAACCATATATTGGTAGAATTAACATGTTAACATCATAAACATCTAATTTGACATCCTTTAACCATCCTCTTGGTACCACTTTCATACGAGTCAATTTTGGTCCACATTTTGGCTCTAATCAACCATGTAAGTCACTTTAAACCATATTAGAGTAATTTTGCACCTTATAAGACTCACTTTCAACCATATATTGGTAGAATTAACATGTTAACATCATAAACATCCAATTTGACATCCTTTAACCATCTCTTGGTACCACTTTCATACGAGTCAATTTTGGTCCACATTTTGGCTCTAATCTACCATGTAAGTCACTTTAAACCATATTAGAGTAATTTTGCACCTTATAAGACTAACTTGCCACCATATATTGGTAGAATTAACATGTTAACATCATAAACATCCAATTTGACATCCTTTAACCATCTCTTGGTACCACTTTCATACAAGTCAATTTTGGTCCACATTTTGGCTCTAATCTACCATGTAAGTCCCTTTAAACCATATTAGAGTAATTTTGCACCTTATAAGACTCACTTTCAACCATATATTGGTACAATTAACATGTTAACATCATAAACATCTAATTTGACATCCTTTAACCACCTCTTGGTACCACTTTCATACGAGTCAATTTTGGTCCACATTTTGGCTCTAATCAACCATGTAAGTCACTTTAAACCATATTAGAGTAATTTTGCACCTTATAAGACTCACTTTCAACCATATATTGGTAGAATTAACATGTTAACATCATAAACATCCAATTTGACATCCTTTAACCATCTCTTGGTACCACTTTCATACGAGTCAATTTTGGTCCACATTTTGGCTCTAATCTACCATGTAAGTCACTTTAAACCATATTAGAGTAATTTTGCACCTTATAAGACTCACTTTCCACCATATATTGGTAGAATTAACATGTTAACATCATAAACATCCAATTTGACATCCTTTAACCATCTCTTGGTACCACTTTTCATACAAGTCAATTTTGGTCCACATTTTGGCTCTAATCTACCATGTAAGTCCCTTTAAACCATATTAGAGTAATTTTGCACCTTATAAGACTCACTTTCAACCATATATTGGTACAATTAACATGTTAACATCATAAACATCTAATTTGACATCCTTTAACCACCTCTTGGTACCACTTTCATACGAGTCAATTTTGGTCCACATTTTGGCTCTAATCAACCATGTAAGTCACTTTAAACCATATTAGAGTAATTTTGCACCTTATAAGACTCACTTTCAACCATATATTGGTAGAATTAACATGTTAACATCATAAACATCCAATTTGACATCCTTTAACCATCTCTTGGTACCACTTTCATACGAGTCAATTTTGGTCCACATTTTGGCTCTAATCTACCATGTAAGTCACTTTAAACCATATTAGAGTAATTTTGCACCTTATAAGACTAACTTGCCACCATATATTGGTAGAATTAACATGTTAACATCATAAACATCCAATTTGACATCCTTTAACCATCTCTTGGTACCACTTTCATACGAGTCAATTTTGGTCCACATTTTGGCTCTAATCTACCATGTAAGTCACTTTAAACCATATTAGAGTAATTTTGCACCTTATAAGACTCACTTTCAACCATATATTGGTAGAATTAACATGTTAACATCATAAACATCCAATTTGACATCCTTTAACCATCTCTTGGTACCACTTTCATACGAGTCAATTTTGGTCCACATTTTGGCTCTAATCTACCATGTAAGTCACTTTAAACCATATTAGAGTAATTTTGCACCTTATAAGACTAACTTGCCACCATATATTGGTAGAATTAACATGTTAACATCATAAACATCCAATTTGACATCCTTTAACCATCTCTTGGTACCACTTTCATACAAGTCAATTTTGGTCCACATTTTGGCTCTAATCTACCATGTAAGTCCCTTTAAACCATATTAGAGTAATTTTGCACCTTATAAGACTCACTTTCAACCATATATTGGTACAATTAACATGTTAACATCATAAACATCTAATTTGACATCCTTTAACCACCTCTTGGTACCACTTTCATACGAGTCAATTTTGGTCCACATTTTGGCTCTAATCAACCATGTAAGTCACTTTAAACCATATTAGAGTAATTTTGCACCTTATAAGACTCACTTTCCACCATATATTGGTAGAATTAACATGTTAACATCATAAACATCCAATTTGACATCCTTTAACCATCTCTTGGTACCACTTTCATACGAGTCAATTTTGGTCCACATTTTGGCTCTAATCTACCATGTAAGTCACTTTAAACCATATTAGAGTAATTTTGCACCTTATAAGACTCACTTTCCACCATATATTGGTAGAATTAACATGTTAACATCATAAACATCCAATTTGACATCCTTTAACCATCTCTTGGTACCACTTTCATACGAGTCAATTTTGGTCCACATTTTGGCTCTAATCTACCATGTAAGTCACTTTAAACCATATTAGAGTAATTTTGCACCTTATAAGACTCACTTTCAACCATATATTGGTAGAATTAACATGTTAACATCATAAACATCCAATTTGACATCCTTTAACCATCTCTTGGTACCACTTTCATACGAGTCAATTTTGGTCCACATTTTGGCTCTAATCTACCATGTAAGTCACTTTAAACCATATTAGAGTAATTTTGCACCTTATAAGACTCACTTTCAACCATATATTGGTAGAATTAACATGTTAACATCATAAACATCCAATTTGACATCCTTTAACCATCTCTTGGTACCACTTTCATACAAGTCAATTTTGGTCCACATTTTGGCTCTAATCTACCATGTAAGTCCCTTTAAACCATATTAGAGTAATTTTGCACCTTATAAGACTCACTTTCAACCATATATTGGTACAATTAACATGTTAACATCATAAACATCTAATTTGACATCCTTTAACCACCTCTTGGTACCACTTTCATACGAGTCAATTTTGGTCCACATTTTGGCTCTAATCAACCATGTAAGTCACTTTAAACCATATTAGAGTAATTTTGCACCTTATAAGACTCACTTTCAACCATATATTGGTAGAATTAACATGTTAACATCATAAACATCCAATTTGACATCCTTTAACCATCTCTTGGTACCACTTTCATACGAGTCAATTTTGGTCCACATTTTGGCTCTAATCTACCATGTAAGTCACTTTAAACCATATTAGAGTAATTTTGCACCTTATAAGACTAACTTGCCACCATATATTGGTAGAATTAACATGTTAACATCATAAACATCCAATTTGACATCCTTTAACCATCTCTTGGTACCACTTTTATACAAGTCAATTTTGGTCCACATTTTGGCTCTAATCTACCATGTAAGTCCCTTTAAACCATATTAGAGTAATTTTGCACCTTATAAGACTCACTTTCAACCATATATTGGTACAATTAACATGTTAACATCATAAACATCTAATTTGACATCCTTTAACCACCTCTTGGTACCACTTTCATACGAGTCAATTTTGGTCCACATTTTGGCTCTAATCAACCATGTAAGTCACTTTAAACCATATTAGAGTAATTTTGCACCTTATAAGACTCACTTTCAACCATATATTGGTAGAATTAACATGTTAACATCATAAACATCCAATTTGACATCCTTTAACCATCTCTTGGTACCACTTTCATACGAGTCAATTTTGGTCCACATTTTGGCTCTAATCTACCATGTAAGTCACTTTAAACCATATTAGAGTAATTTTGCACCTTATAAGACTAACTTGCCACCATATATTGGTAGAATTAACATGTTAACATCATAAACATCCAATTTGACATCCTTTAACCATCTCTTGGTACCACTTTCATACAAGTCAATTTTGGTCCACATTTTGGCTCTAATCTACCATGTAAGTCCCTTTAAACCATATTAGAGTAATTTTGCACCTTATAAGACTCACTTTCAACCATATATTGGTACAATTAACATGTTAACATCATAAACATCTAATTTGACATCCTTTAACCAACTCTTGGTACCACTTTCATACGAGTCAATTTTGGTCCACATTTTGGCTCTAATCTACCATGTAAGTCACTTTAAACCATATTAGAGTAATTTTGCACCTTATAAGACTCACTTTCAACCATATATTGGTAGAATTAACATGTTAACATCATAAACATCCAATTTGACATCCTTTAACCATCTCTTGGTACCACTTTCATACGAGTCAATTTTGGTCCACATTTTGGCTCTAATCTACCATGTAAGTCACTTTAAACCATATTAGAGTAATTTTGCACCTTATAAGACTAACTTGCCACCATATATTGGTAGAATTAACATGTTAACATCATAAACATCCAATTTGACATCCTTTAACCATCTTTTGGTACCACTTTCATACGAGTCAATTTTGGTCCACATTTTGGCTCTAATCAACCATGTAAGTCACTTTAAACCATATTAGAGTAATTTTGCACCTTATAAGACTCACTTTCAACCATATATTGGTAGAATTAACATGTTAACATCATAAACATCCAATTTGACATCCTTTAACCATCTCTTGGTACCACTTTCATACGAGTCAATTTTGGTCCACATTTTGGCTCTAATCTACCATGTAAGTCACTTTAAACCATATTAGAGTAATTTTGCACCTTATAAGACTAACTTGCCACCATATATTGTAGAATTAACATGTTAACATCATAAACATCCAATTTGACATCCTTTAACCATCTCTTGGTACCACTTTTATACAAGTCAATTTTGGTCCACATTTTGGCTCTAATCTACCATGTAAGTCCCTTTAAACCATATTAGAGTAATTTTGCACCTTATAAGACTCACTTTCAACCATATATTGGTACAATTAACATGTTAACATCATAAACATCTAATTTGACATCCTTTAACCACCTCTTGGTACCACTTTCATACGAGTCAATTTTGGTCCACATTTTGGCTCTAATCAACCATGTAAGTCACTTTAAACCATATTAGAGTAATTTTGCACCTTATAAGACTCACTTTCAACCATATATTGGTAGAATTACATGTTAACATCATAAACCTCCAATTTGACATCCTTTAACCATCTCTTGGTACCACTTTCATACGGG
>NW_027419841.1:0-85836 GCF_009905375.1 Apium graveolens
AGCCAAATTGAGGCGTCCCTTTTTGGATGTCTTTTCATATTTGTCCCTAATGGAGTTTATGAATTGCATTAGCATTTATTCGGGTCGTCCGCAAGTGCATCGGGAGCGGAAACCATGACAATAGGTTTTCAAATACTCTCATAGGCAGGGTACCAGGTAGGGAGCCAAAAGTGAGGGCGTCCCATTTTTTGGATATCTTTGTTCATAATTTGTCCCTATGAGTTATGAAATTGCATTCGCCTTTAATTCGTGGTCGTCCGCAAGTGAATCGGGGCTGCAACCAATGAAACTATTTTCAAATAATTCTCGGTAGTGCAAGTGTACTACGAGGTCGGAGCAAAAATTGAGGCGTCCCATTTTTGGGATATCCTTTTCATCATTTCTCCCTAGGGATTTATGAAATTGGCATTGCCATTTATCGAGGTCGTCCGTAGGGTCGGGGCTGAAACCAAATGAAATAGGTTTCAAATAATTCTCGTAGGCAGGGTACACGAGGTATGGAGCCAAAATTGAGGCGTCCCATTTTTGGATATCTTTTCATAATTTGTCCCTATGGATTTATGAAATTGCATTCGCTTTTATTTGGGGTCGTCCGTAAGTGAATCGGGGCTGAAACCAATGAAACTAGGTTTCAAAATATTCTCGTAGGCAGGGGTACACGAGGTATGGAGCCAAAATTGAGGCGTCCCATTTTTTGGATATCTTTTCATAATTTGTCCCTATGGATTTATGAAATTGCATTCGCATTTATTTGGGGTCGTCCGCAAGTGAATCGGGGCTGAAACCAATGAAACTAGGTTTCAAAATAATTCTCGTAGGCAGGGGTACACGAGGTATGGAGCCAAAATTGAGGCGTCCCATTTTTGGATATCTTTTCATAATTGTCCCTATGGATTTATGAAATTGCATTCGCATTTATTCGGGGTCGTCCGAAAGTGAATCGGGGCTGAAACCAATGAAACTAGGTTTCAAAATAATTCTCGTAGGCAGGGGTACACGAGGTATGGAGCCAAAATTGAGGCGTCCCATTTTTTGGATATCTTTTCATAATTTGTCCCTATGGATTTATGAAATTGCATTCGCATTTATTGGGATCGTCCGAAAGTGAATCGGGGCTGAAACCAATGAAACTAGGTTTCAAAATAATTCTCGTAGGCAGGGGTACACGAGGTATGGAGCCAAAATTGAGGCGTCCCATTTTTTGGATATCTTTTCATAATTTGTCCCTATGGATTTATGAAATTGCATTCGCATTTATTCGGGGTCGTCCGAAAGTGAATCGGGGCTGAAACCAATGAAACTAGGTTTCAAAATAATTCTCGTAGGCAGGGGTACACGAGGTATGGAGCCAAAATTGAGGCGTCCCATTTTTTGGATATCTTTTCATAATTTGTCCCTATGGATTTATGAAATTGCATTCGCATTTATTCGGGGTCGTCCGCAAGTGAATCGGGGCTGAAACCAATGAAACTAGGTTTCAAAATAATTCTCGTAGGCAGGGGTACACGAGGTATGGAGCCAAAATTGAGGCGTCCCATTTTTTGGATATCTTTTCATAATTTGTCCCTATGGATTTATGAAATTGCATTCGCATTTATTCGGGGTCGTCCGCAAGTGAATCGGGGCTGAAACCAATGAAACTAGGTTTCAAAATAATTCTCGTAGGCAGGGGTACACGAGGTATGGAGCCAAAATTGAGGCGTCCCATTTTTTGGATATCTTTTCATAATTTGTCCCTATGGATTTATGAAATTGCATTCGCATTTATTCGGGGTCGTCCGCAAGTGAATCGGGGCTGAAACCAATGAAACTAGGTTTCAAAATAATTCTCGTAGGCAGGGGTACACGAGGTATGGAGCCAAAATTGAGGCGTCCCATTTTTGGATATCTTTTCATAATTTGTCCCTATGGATTTATGAAATTGCATTCGCATTTATTCGGGGTCGTCCGCAAGTGAATCGGGGCTGAAACCAATGAAACTAGGTTTCAAAATAATTCTCGTAGGCAGGGGTACACGAGGTATGGAGCCAAAATTGAGGCGTCCCATTTTTTGGATATCTTTTCATAATTTGTCCCTATGGATTTATGAAATTGCATTCGCATTTATTCGGGGTCGTCCGAAAGTGAATCGGGGCTGAAACCAATGAAACTAGGTTTCAAAATAATTCTCGTAGGCAGGGGTACACGAGGTATGGAGCCAAAATTGAGGCGTCCCATTTTTTGGATATCTTTTCATAATTTGTCCCTATGGATTTATGAAATTGCATTCGCATTTATTCGGGGTCGTCCGAAAGTGAATCGGGGCTGAAACCAATGAAACTAGGTTTCAAAATAATTCTCGTAGGCAGGGGTACACGAGGTATGGAGCCAAAATTGAGGCGTCCCATTTTTTGGATATCTTTTCATAATTTGTCCCTATGGATTTATGAAATTGCATTCGCATTTATTCGGGGTCGTCCGAAAGTGAATCGGGGCTGAAACCAATGAAACTAGGTTTCAAAATAATTCTCGTAGGCAGGGGTACACGAGGTATGGAGCCAAAATTGAGGCGTCCCATTTTTTGGATATCTTTTCATAATTTGTCCCTATGGATTTATGAAATTGCATTCGCATTTATTCGGGGTCGTCCGCAAGTGAATCGGGGCTGAAACCAATGAAACTAGGTTTCAAAATAATTCTCGTAGGCAGGGGTACACGAGGTATGGAGCCAAAATTGAGGCGTCCCATTTTTTGGATATCTTTTCATAATTTGTCCCTATGGATTTATGAAATTGCATTCGCATTTATTCGGGGTCGTCCGCAAGTGAATCGGGGCTGAAACCAATGAAACTAGGTTTCAAAATAATTCTCGTAGGCAGGGGTACACGAGGTATGGAGCCAAAATTGAGGCGTCCCATTTTTTGGATATCTTTTCATAATTTGTCCCTATGGATTTATGAAATTGCATTCGCATTTATTCGGGGTCGTCCGCAAGTGAATCGGGGCTGAAACCAATGAAACTAGGTTTCAAAATAATTCTCGTAGGCAGGGGTACACGAGGTATGGAGCCAAAATTGAGGCGTCCCATTTTTTGGATATCTTTTCATAATTTGTCCCTATGGATTTATGAAATTGCATTCGCATTTATTCGGGGTCGTCCGCAAGTGAATCGGGGCTGAAACCAATGAAACTAGGTTTCAAAATAATTCTCGTAGGCAGGGGTACACGAGGTATGGAGCCAAAATTGAGGCGTCCCATTTTTTGGATATCTTTTCATAATTTGTCCCTATGGATTTATGAAATTGCATTCGCATTTATTCGGGGTCGTCCGCAAGTGAATCGGGGCTGAAACCAATGAAACTAGGTTTCAAAATAATTCTCGTAGGCAGGGGTACACGAGGTATGGAGCCAAAATTGAGGCGTCCCATTTTTGGATATCTTTTCATAATTTGTCCCTATGGATTTATGAAATTGCATTCGCATTTATTCGGGGTCGTCCGCAAGTGAATCGGGGCTGAAACCAATGAAACTAGGTTTCAAAATAATTCTCGTAGGCAGGGGTACACGAGGTATGGAGCCAAAATTGAGGCGTCCCATTTTTTGGATATCTTTTCATAATTTGTCCCTATGGATTTATGAAATTGCATTCGCATTTATTCGGGGTCGTCCGCAAGTGAATCGGGGCTGAAACCAATGAAACTAGGTTTCAAAATAATTCTCGTAGGCAGGGGTACACGAGGTATGGAGCCAAAATTGAGGCGTCCCATTTTTTGGATATCTTTTCATAATTTGTCCCTATGGATTTATGAAATTGCATTCGCATTTATTCGGGGTCGTCCGCAAGTGAATCGGGGCTGAAACCAATGAAACTAGGTTTCAAAATAATTCTCGTAGGCAGGGGTACACGAGGTATGGAGCCAAAATTGAGGCGTCCCATTTTTTGGATATCTTTTCATAATTTGTCCCTATGGATTTATGAAATTGCATTCGCATTTATTCGGGGTCGTCCGCAAGTGAATCGGGGCTGAAACCAATGAAACTAGGTTTCAAAATAATTCTCGTAGGCAGGGGTACACGAGGTATGGAGCCAAAATTGAGGCGTCCCATTTTTTGGATATCTTTTCATAATTTGTCCCTATGGATTTATGAAATTGCATTCGCATTTATTCGGGGTCGTCCGCAAGTGAATCGGGGCTGAAACCAATGAAACTAGGTTTCAAAATAATTCTCGTAGGCAGGGGTACACGAGGTATGGAGCCAAAATTGAGGCGTCCCATTTTTTGGATATCTTTTCATAATTTGTCCCTATGGATTTATGAAATTGCATTCGCATTTATTCGGGGTCGTCCGCAAGTGAATCGGGGCTGAAACCAATGAAACTAGGTTTCAAAATAATTCTCGTAGGCAGGGGTACACGAGGTATGGAGCCAAAATTGAGGCGTCCCATTTTTTGGATATCTTTTCATAATTTGTCCCTATGGATTTATGAAATTGCATTCGCATTTATTCGGGGTCGTCCGCAAGTGAATCGGGGCTGAAACCAATGAAACTAGGTTTCAAAATAATTCTCGTAGGCAGGGGTACACGAGGTATGGAGCCAAAATTGAGGCGTCCCATTTTTTGGATATCTTTTCATAATTTGTCCCTATGGATTTATGAAATTGCATTCGCATTTATTCGGGGTCGTCCGCAAGTGAATCGGGGCTGAAACCAATGAAACTAGGTTTCAAAATAATTCTCGTAGGCAGGGGTACACGAGGTATGGAGCCAAAATTGAGGCGTCCCATTTTTTGGATATCTTTTCATAATTTGTCCCTATGGATTTATGAAATTGCATTCGCATTTATTCGGGGTCGTCCGCAAGTGAATCGGGGCTGAAACCAATGAAACTAGGTTTCAAAATAATTCTCGTAGGCAGGGGTACACGAGGTATGGAGCCAAAATTGAGGCGTCCCATTTTTTGGATATCTTTTCATAATTTGTCCCTATGGATTTATGAAATTGCATTCGCATTTATTCGGGGTCGTCCGCAAGTGAATCGGGGCTGAAACCAATGAAACTAGGTTTCAAAATAATTCTCGTAGGCAGGGGTACACGAGGTATGGAGCCAAAATTGAGGCGTCCCATTTTTTGGATATCTTTTCATAATTTGTCCCTATGGATTTATGAAATTGCATTCGCATTTATTCGGGGTCGTCCGCAAGTGAATCGGGGCTGAAACCAATGAAACTAGGTTTCAAAATAATTCTCGTAGGCAGGGGTACACGAGGTATGGAGCCAAAATTGAGGCGTCCCATTTTTTGGATATCTTTTCATAATTTGTCCCTATGGATTTATGAAATTGCATTCGCATTTATTCGGGGTCGTCCGAAAGTGAATCGGGGCTGAAACCAATGAAACTAGGTTTCAAAATAATTCTCGTAGGCAGGGGTACACGAGGTATGGAGCCAAAATTGAGGCGTCCCATTTTTTGGATATCTTTTCATAATTTGTCCCTATGGATTTATGAAATTGCATTCGCATTTATTCGGGGTCGTCCGCAAGTGAATCGGGGCTGAAACCAATGAAACTAGGTTTCAAAATAATTCTCGTAGGCAGGGGTACACGAGGTATGGAGCCAAAATTGAGGCGTCCCATTTTTTGGATATCTTTTCATAATTTGTCCCTATGGATTTATGAAATTGCATTCGCATTTATTCGGGGTCGTCCGCAAGTGAATCGGGGCTGAAACCAATGAAACTAGGTTTCAAAATAATTCTCGTAGGCAGGGGTACACGAGGTATGGAGCCAAAATTGAGGCGTCCCATTTTTTGGATATCTTTTCATAATTTGTCCCTATGGATTTATGAAATTGCATTCGCATTTATTCGGGGTCGTCCGCAAGTGAATCGGGGCTGAAACCAATGAAACTAGGTTTCAAAATAATTCTCGTAGGCAGGGGTACACGAGGTATGGAGCCAAAATTGAGGCAGTCCCATTTTTTGGATATCTTTTCATAATTTGTCCCTATGGATTTATGAAATTGCATTCGCATTTATTCGGGGTCGTCCGCAAGTGAATCGGGGCTG
This sequence comes from Apium graveolens, assembly GCF_009905375.1. Lineage (NCBI taxonomy): Eukaryota > Viridiplantae > Streptophyta > Magnoliopsida > Apiales > Apiaceae > Apium > Apium graveolens. Next base: position 6,048 of record NW_027419841.1, read on the forward strand.
AAACCAATGAAACTAGGTTTCAAAATAATTCTCGTAGGCAGGGGTACACGAGGTATGGAGCCAAAATTGAGGCGTCCCATTTTTTGGATATCTTTTCATAATTTGTCCCTATGGATTTATGAAATTGCATTCGCATTTATTCGGGGTCGTCCGCAAGTGAATCGGGGCTGAAACCAATGAAACTAGGTTTCAAAATAATTCTCGTAGGCAGGGGTACACGAGGTATGGAGCCAAAATTGAGGCGTCCCATTTTTTGGATATCTTTTCATAATTTGTCCCTATGGATTTATGAAATTGCATTCGCATTTATTCGGGGTCGTCCGCAAGTGAATCGGGGCTGAAACCAATGAAACTAGGTTTCAAAATAATTCTCGTAGGCAGGGGTACACGAGGTATGGAGCCAAAATTGAGGCGTCCCATTTTTTGGATATCTTTTCATAATTTGTCCCTATGGATTTATGAAATTGCATTCGCATTTATTCGGGGTCGTCCGCAAGTGAATCGGGGCTGAAACCAATGAAACTAGGTTTCAAAATAATTCTCGTAGGCAGGGGTACACGAGGTATGGAGCCAAAATTGAGGCGTCCCATTTTTTGGATATCTTTTCATAATTTGTCCCTATGGATTTATGAAATTGCATTCGCATTTATTCGGGGTCGTCCGCAAGTGAATCGGGGCTGAAACCAATGAAACTAGGTTTCAAAATAATTCTCGTAGGCAGGGGTACACGAGGTATGGAGCCAAAATTGAGGCGTCCCATTTTTTGGATATCTTTTCATAATTTGTCCCTATGGATTTATGAAATTGCATTCGCATTTATTCGGGGTCGTCCGCAAGTGAATCGGGGCTGAAACCAATGAAACTAGGTTTCAAAATAATTCTCGTAGGCAGGGGTACACGAGGTATGGAGCCAAAATTGAGGCGTCCCATTTTTTGGATATCTTTTCATAATTTGTCCCTATGGATTTATGAAATTGCATTCGCATTTATTCGGGGTCGTCCGCAAGTGAATCGGGGCTGAAACCAATGAAACTAGGTTTCAAAATAATTCTCGTAGGCAGGGGTACACGAGGTATGGAGCCAAAATTGAGGCGTCCCATTTTTTGGATATCTTTTCATAATTTGTCCCTATGGATTTATGAAATTGCATTCGCATTTATTCGGGGTCGTCCGCAAGTGAATCGGGGCTGAAACCAATGAAACTAGGTTTCAAAATAATTCTCGTAGGCAGGGGTACACGAGGTATGGAGCCAAAATTGAGGCGTCCCATTTTTTGGATATCTTTTCATAATTTGTCCCTATGGATTTATGAAATTGCATTCGCATTTATTCGGGGTCGTCCGCAAGTGAATCGGGGCTGAAACCAATGAAACTAGGTTTCAAAATAATTCTCGTAGGCAGGGGTACACGAGGTATGGAGCCAAAATTGAGGCGTCCCATTTTTTGGATATCTTTTCATAATTTGTCCCTATGGATTTATGAAATTGCATTCGCATTTATTCGGGGTCGTCCGCAAGTGAATCGGGGCTGAAACCAATGAAACTAGGTTTCAAAATAATTCTCGTAGGCAGGGGTACACGAGGTATGGAGCCAAAATTGAGGCGTCCCATTTTTTGGATATCTTTTCATAATTTGTCCCTATGGATTTATGAAATTGCATTCGCATTTATTCGGGGTCGTCCGCAAGTGAATCGGGGCTGAAACCAATGAAACTAGGTTTCAAAATAATTCTCGTAGGCAGGGGTACACGAGGTATGGAGCCAAAATTGAGGCGTCCCATTTTTTGGATATCTTTTCATAATTTGTCCCTATGGATTTATGAAATTGCATTCGCATTTATTCGGGGTCGTCCGCAAGTGAATCGGGGCTGAAACCAATGAAACTAGGTTTCAAAATAATTCTCGTAGGCAGGGGTACACGAGGTATGGAGCCAAAATTGAGGCGTCCCATTTTTTGGATATCTTTTCATAATTTGTCCCTATGGATTTATGAAATTGCATTCGCATTTATTCGGGGTCGTCCGCAAGTGAATCGGGGCTGAAACCAATGAAACTAGGTTTCAAAATAATTCTCGTAGGCAGGGGTACACGAGGTATGGAGCCAAAATTGAGGCGTCCCATTTTTTGGATATCTTTTCATAATTTGTCCCTATGGATTTATGAAATTGCATTCGCATTTATTCGGGGTCGTCCGCAAGTGAATCGGGGCTGAAACCAATGAAACTAGGTTTCAAAATAATTCTCGTAGGCAGGGGTACACGAGGTATGGAGCCAAAATTGAGGCGTCCCATTTTTTGGATATCTTTTCATAATTTGTCCCTATGGATTTATGAAATTGCATTCGCATTTATTCGGGGTCGTCCGCAAGTGAATCGGGGCTGAAACCAATGAAACTAGGTTTCAAAATAATTCTCGTAGGCAGGGGTACACGAGGTATGGAGCCAAAATTGAGGCGTCCCATTTTTTGGATATCTTTTCATAATTTGTCCCTATGGATTTATGAAATTGCATTCGCATTTATTCGGGGTCGTCCGCAAGTGAATCGGGGCTGAAACCAATGAAACTAGGTTTCAAAATAATTCTCGTAGGCAGGGGTACACGAGGTATGGAGCCAAAATTGAGGCGTCCCATTTTTTGGATATCTTTTCATAATTTGTCCCTATGGATTTATGAAATTGCATTCGCATTTATTCGGGGTCGTCCGCAAGTGAATCGGGGCTGAAACCAATGAAACTAGGTTTCAAAATAATTCTCGTAGGCAGGGGTACACGAGGTATGGAGCCAAAATTGAGGCGTCCCATTTTTTGGATATCTTTTCATAATTTGTCCCTATGGATTTATGAAATTGCATTCGCATTTATTCGGGGTCGTCCGCAAGTGAATCGGGGCTGAAACCAATGAAACTAGGTTTCAAAATAATTCTCGTAGGCAGGGGTACACGAGGTATGGAGCCAAAATTGAGGCGTCCCATTTTTTGGATATCTTTTCATAATTTGTCCCTATGGATTTATGAAATTGCATTCGCATTTATTCGGGGTCGTCCGCAAGTGAATCGGGGCTGAAACCAATGAAACTAGGTTTCAAAATAATTCTCGTAGGCAGGGGTACACGAGGTATGGAGCCAAAATTGAGGCGTCCCATTTTTTGGATATCTTTTCATAATTTGTCCCTATGGATTTATGAAATTGCATTCGCATTTATTCGGGGTCGTCCGCAAGTGAATCGGGGCTGAAACCAATGAAACTAGGTTTCAAAATAATTCTCGTAGGCAGGGGTACACGAGGTATGGAGCCAAAATTGAGGCGTCCCATTTTTTGGATATCTTTTCATAATTTGTCCCTATGGATTTATGAAATTGCATTCGCATTTATTCGGGGTCGTCCGCAAGTGAATCGGGGCTGAAACCAATGAAACTAGGTTTCAAAATAATTCTCGTAGGCAGGGGTACACGAGGTATGGAGCCAAAATTGAGGCGTCCCATTTTTTGGATATCTTTTCATAATTTGTCCCTATGGATTTATGAAATTGCATTCGCATTTATTCGGGGTCGTCCGCAAGTGAATCGGGGCTGAAACCAATGAAACTAGGTTTCAAAATAATTCTCGTAGGCAGGGGTACACGAGGTATGGAGCCAAAATTGAGGCGTCCCATTTTTTGGATATCTTTTCATAATTTGTCCCTATGGATTTATGAAATTGCATTCGCATTTATTCGGGGTCGTCCGCAAGTGAATCGGGGCTGAAACCAATGAAACTAGGTTTCAAAATAATTCTCGTAGGCAGGGGTACACGAGGTATGGAGCCAAAATTGAGGCGTCCCATTTTTTGGATATCTTTTCATAATTTGTCCCTATGGATTTATGAAATTGCATTCGCATTTATTCGGGGTCGTCCGCAAGTGAATCGGGGCTGAAACCAATGAAACTAGGTTTCAAAATAATTCTCGTAGGCAGGGGTACACGAGGTATGGAGCCAAAATTGAGGCGTCCCATTTTTTGGATATCTTTTCATAATTTGTCCCTATGGATTTATGAAATTGCATTCGCATTTATTCGGGGTCGTCCGCAAGTGAATCGGGGCTGAAACCAATGAAACTAGGTTTCAAAATAATTCTCGTAGGCAGGGGTACACGAGGTATGGAGCCAAAATTGAGGCGTCCCATTTTTTGGATATCTTTTCATAATTTGTCCCTATGGATTTATGAAATTGCATTCGCATTTATTCGGGGTCGTCCGCAAGTGAATCGGGGCTGAAACCAATGAAACTAGGTTTCAAAATAATTCTCGTAGGCAGGGGTACACGAGGTATGGAGCCAAAATTGAGGCGTCCCATTTTTTGGATATCTTTTCATAATTTGTCCCTATGGATTTATGAAATTGCATTCGCATTTATTCGGGGTCGTCCGCAAGTGAATCGGGGCTGAAACCAATGAAACTAGGTTTCAAAATAATTCTCGTAGGCAGGGGTACACGAGGTATGGAGCCAAAATTGAGGCGTCCCATTTTTTGGATATCTTTTCATAATTTGTCCCTATGGATTTATGAAATTGCATTCGCATTTATTCGGGGTCGTCCGCAAGTGAATCGGGGCTGAAACCAATGAAACTAGGTTTCAAAATAATTCTCGTAGGCAGGGGTACACGAGGTATGGAGCCAAAATTGAGGCGTCCCATTTTTTGGATATCTTTTCATAATTTGTCCCTATGGATTTATGAAATTGCATTCGCATTTATTCGGGGTCGTCCGCAAGTGAATCGGGGCTGAAACCAATGAAACTAGGTTTCAAAATAATTCTCGTAGGCAGGGGTACACGAGGTATGGAGCCAAAATTGAGGCGTCCCATTTTTTGGATATCTTTTCATAATTTGTCCCTATGGATTTATGAAATTGCATTCGCATTTATTCGGGGTCGTCCGCAAGTGAATCGGGGCTGAAACCAATGAAACTAGGTTTCAAAATAATTCTCGTAGGCAGGGGTACACGAGGTATGGAGCCAAAATTGAGGCGTCCCATTTTTTGGATATCTTTTCATAATTTGTCCCTATGGATTTATGAAATTGCATTCGCATTTATTCGGGGTCGTCCGCAAGTGAATCGGGGCTGAAACCAATGAAACTAGGTTTCAAAATAATTCTCGTAGGCAGGGGTACACGAGGTATGGAGCCAAAATTGAGGCGTCCCATTTTTTGGATATCTTTTCATAATTTGTCCCTATGGATTTATGAAATTGCATTCGCATTTATTCGGGGTCGTCCGCAAGTGAATCGGGGCTGAAACCAATGAAACTAGGTTTCAAAATAATTCTCGTAGGCAGGGGTACACGAGGTATGGAGCCAAAATTGAGGCGTCCCATTTTTTGGATATCTTTTCATAATTTGTCCCTATGGATTTATGAAATTGCATTCGCATTTATTCGGGGTCGTCCGCAAGTGAATCGGGGCTGAAACCAATGAAACTAGGTTTCAAAATAATTCTCGTAGGCAGGGGTACACGAGGTATGGAGCCAAAATTGAGGCGTCCCATTTTTTGGATATCTTTTCATAATTTGTCCCTATGGATTTATGAAATTGCATTCGCATTTATTCGGGGTCGTCCGCAAGTGAATCGGGGCTGAAACCAATGAAACTAGGTTTCAAAATAATTCTCGTAGGCAGGGGTACACGAGGTATGGAGCCAAAATTGAGGCGTCCCATTTTTTGGATATCTTTTCATAATTTGTCCCTATGGATTTATGAAATTGCATTCGCATTTATTCGGGGTCGTCCGCAAGTGAATCGGGGCTGAAACCAATGAAACTAGGTTTCAAAATAATTCTCGTAGGCAGGGGTACACGAGGTATGGAGCCAAAATTGAGGCGTCCCATTTTTTGGATATCTTTTCATAATTTGTCCCTATGGATTTATGAAATTGCATTCGCATTTATTCGGGGTCGTCCGCAAGTGAATCGGGGCTGAAACCAATGAAACTAGGTTTCAAAATAATTCTCGTAGGCAGGGGTACACGAGGTATGGAGCCAAAATTGAGGCGTCCCATTTTTTGGATATCTTTTCATAATTTGTCCCTATGGATTTATGAAATTGCATTCGCATTTATTCGGGGTCGTCCGCAAGTGAATCGGGGCTGAAACCAATGAAACTAGGTTTCAAAATAATTCTCGTAGGCAGGGGTACACGAGGTATGGAGCCAAAATTGAGGCGTCCCATTTTTTGGATATCTTTTCATAATTTGTCCCTATGGATTTATGAAATTGCATTCGCATTTATTCGGGGTCGTCCGCAAGTGAATCGGGGCTGAAACCAATGAAACTAGGTTTCAAAATAATTCTCGTAGGCAGGGGTACACGAGGTATGGAGCCAAAATTGAGGCGTCCCATTTTTTGGATATCTTTTCATAATTTGTCCCTATGGATTTATGAAATTGCATTCGCATTTATTCGGGGTCGTCCGCAAGTGAATCGGGGCTGAAACCAATGAAACTAGGTTTCAAAATAATTCTCGTAGGCAGGGGTACACGAGGTATGGAGCCAAAATTGAGGCGTCCCATTTTTTGGATATCTTTTCATAATTTGTCCCTATGGATTTATGAAATTGCATTCGCATTTATTCGGGGTCGTCCGCAAGTGAATCGGGGCTGAAACCAATGAAACTAGGTTTCAAAATAATTCTCGTAGGCAGGGGTACACGAGGTATGGAGCCAAAATTGAGGCGTCCCATTTTTTGGATATCTTTTCATAATTTGTCCCTATGGATTTATGAAATTGCATTCGCATTTATTCGGGGTCGTCCGCAAGTGAATCGGGGCTGAAACCAATGAAACTAGGTTTCAAAATAATTCTCGTAGGCAGGGGTACACGAGGTATGGAGCCAAAATTGAGGCGTCCCATTTTTTGGATATCTTTTCATAATTTGTCCCTATGGATTTATGAAATTGCATTCGCATTTATTCGGGGTCGTCCGCAAGTGAATCGGGGCTGAAACCAATGAAACTAGGTTTCAAAATAATTCTCGTAGGCAGGGGTACACGAGGTATGGAGCCAAAATTGAGGCGTCCCATTTTTTGGATATCTTTTCATAATTTGTCCCTATGGATTTATGAAATTGCATTCGCATTTATTCGGGGTCGTCCGCAAGTGAATCGGGGCTGAAACCAATGAAACTAGGTTTCAAAATAATTCTCGTAGGCAGGGGTACACGAGGTATGGAGCCAAAATTGAGGCGTCCCATTTTTTGGATATCTTTTCATAATTTGTCCCTATGGATTTATGAAATTGCATTCGCATTTATTCGGGGTCGTCCGCAAGTGAATCGGGGCTGAAACCAATGAAACTAGGTTTCAAAATAATTCTCGTAGGCAGGGGTACACGAGGTATGGAGCCAAAATTGAGGCGTCCCATTTTTTGGATATCTTTTCATAATTTGTCCCTATGGATTTATGAAATTGCATTCGCATTTATTCGGGGTCGTCCGCAAGTGAATCGGGGCTGAAACCAATGAAACTAGGTTTCAAAATAATTCTCGTAGGCAGGGGTACACGAGGTATGGAGCCAAAATTGAGGCGTCCCATTTTTTGGATATCTTTTCATAATTTGTCCCTATGGATTTATGAAATTGCATTCGCATTTATTCGGGGTCGTCCGCAAGTGAATCGGGGCTGAAACCAATGAAACTAGGTTTCAAAATAATTCTCGTAGGCAGGGGTACACGAGGTATGGAGCCAAAATTGAGGCGTCCCATTTTTTGGATATCTTTTCATAATTTGTCCCTATGGATTTATGAAATTGCATTCGCATTTATTCGGGGTCGTCCGCAAGTGAATCGGGGCTGAAACCAATGAAACTAGGTTTCAAAATAATTCTCGTAGGCAGGGGTACACGAGGTATGGAGCCAAAATTGAGGCGTCCCATTTTTTGGATATCTTTTCATAATTTGTCCCTATGGATTTATGAAATTGCATTCGCATTTATTCGGGGTCGTCCGCAAGTGAATCGGGGCTGAAACCAATGAAACTAGGTTTCAAAATAATTCTCGTAGGCAGGGGTACACGAGGTATGGAGCCAAAATTGAGGCGTCCCATTTTTTGGATATCTTTTCATAATTTGTCCCTATGGATTTATGAAATTGCATTCGCATTTATTCGGGGTCGTCCGCAAGTGAATCGGGGCTGAAACCAATGAAACTAGGTTTCAAAATAATTCTCGTAGGCAGGGGTACACGAGGTATGGAGCCAAAATTGAGGCGTCCCATTTTTTGGATATCTTTTCATAATTTGTCCCTATGGATTTATGAAATTGCATTCGCATTTATTCGGGGTCGTCCGCAAGTGAATCGGGGCTGAAACCAATGAAACTAGGTTTCAAAATAATTCTCGTAGGCAGGGGTACACGAGGTATGGAGCCAAAATTGAGGCGTCCCATTTTTTGGATATCTTTTCATAATTTGTCCCTATGGATTTATGAAATTGCATTCGCATTTATTCGGGGTCGTCCGCAAGTGAATCGGGGCTGAAACCAATGAAACTAGGTTTCAAAATAATTCTCGTAGGCAGGGGTACACGAGGTATGGAGCCAAAATTGAGGCGTCCCATTTTTTGGATATCTTTTCATAATTTGTCCCTATGGATTTATGAAATTGCATTCGCATTTATTCGGGGTCGTCCGCAAGTGAATCGGGGCTGAAACCAATGAAACTAGGTTTCAAAATAATTCTCGTAGGCAGGGGTACACGAGGTATGGAGCCAAAATTGAGGCGTCCCATTTTTTGGATATCTTTTCATAATTTGTCCCTATGGATTTATGAAATTGCATTCGCATTTATTCGGGGTCGTCCGCAAGTGAATCGGGGCTGAAACCAATGAAACTAGGTTTCAAAATAATTCTCGTAGGCAGGGGTACACGAGGTATGGAGCCAAAATTGAGGCGTCCCATTTTTTGGATATCTTTTCATAATTTGTCCCTATGGATTTATGAAATTGCATTCGCATTTATTCGGGGTCGTCCGCAAGTGAATCGGGGCTGAAACCAATGAAACTAGGTTTCAAAATAATTCTCGTAGGCAGGGGTACACGAGGTATGGAGCCAAAATTGAGGCGTCCCATTTTTTGGATATCTTTTCATAATTTGTCCCTATGGATTTATGAAATTGCATTCGCATTTATTCGGGGTCGTCCGCAAGTGAATCGGGGCTGAAACCAATGAAACTAGGTTTCAAAATAATTCTCGTAGGCAGGGGTACACGAGGTATGGAGCCAAAATTGAGGCGTCCCATTTTTTGGATATCTTTTCATAATTTGTCCCTATGGATTTATGAAATTGCATTCGCATTTATTCGGGGTCGTCCGCAAGTGAATCGGGGCTGAAACCAATGAAACTAGGTTTCAAAATAATTCTCGTAGGCAGGGGTACACGAGGTATGGAGCCAAAATTGAGGCGTCCCATTTTTTGGATATCTTTTCATAATTTGTCCCTATGGATTTATGAAATTGCATTCGCATTTATTCGGGGTCGTCCGCAAGTGAATCGGGGCTGAAACCAATGAAACTAGGTTTCAAAATAATTCTCGTAGGCAGGGGTACACGAGGTATGGAGCCAAAATTGAGGCGTCCCATTTTTTGGATATCTTTTCATAATTTGTCCCTATGGATTTATGAAATTGCATTCGCATTTATTCGGGGTCGTCCGCAAGTGAATCGGGGCTGAAACCAATGAAACTAGGTTTCAAAATAATTCTCGTAGGCAGGGGTACACGAGGTATGGAGCCAAAATTGAGGCGTCCCATTTTTTGGATATCTTTTCATAATTTGTCCCTATGGATTTATGAAATTGCATTCGCATTTATTCGGGGTCGTCCGCAAGTGAATCGGGGCTGAAACCAATGAAACTAGGTTTCAAAATAATTCTCGTAGGCAGGGGTACACGAGGTATGGAGCCAAAATTGAGGCGTCCCATTTTTTGGATATCTTTTCATAATTTGTCCCTATGGATTTATGAAATTGCATTCGCATTTATTCGGGGTCGTCCGCAAGTGAATCGGGGCTGAAACCAATGAAACTAGGTTTCAAAATAATTCTCGTAGGCAGGGGTACACGAGGTATGGAGCCAAAATTGAGGCGTCCCATTTTTTGGATATCTTTTCATAATTTGTCCCTATGGATTTATGAAATTGCATTCGCATTTATTCGGGGTCGTCCGCAAGTGAATCGGGGCTGAAACCAATGAAACTAGGTTTCAAAATAATTCTCGTAGGCAGGGGTACACGAGGTATGGAGCCAAAATTGAGGCGTCCCATTTTTTGGATATCTTTTCATAATTTGTCCCTATGGATTTATGAAATTGCATTCGCATTTATTCGGGGTCGTCCGCAAGTGAATCGGGGCTGAAACCAATGAAACTAGGTTTCAAAATAATTCTCGTAGGCAGGGGTACACGAGGTATGGAGCCAAAATTGAGGCGTCCCATTTTTTGGATATCTTTTCATAATTTGTCCCTATGGATTTATGAAATTGCATTCGCATTTATTCGGGGTCGTCCGCAAGTGAATCGGGGCTGAAACCAATGAAACTAGGTTTCAAAATAATTCTCGTAGGCAGGGGTACACGAGGTATGGAGCCAAAATTGAGGCGTCCCATTTTTTGGATATCTTTTCATAATTTGTCCCTATGGATTTATGAAATTGCATTCGCATTTATTCGGGGTCGTCCGCAAGTGAATCGGGGCTGAAACCAATGAAACTAGGTTTCAAAATAATTCTCGTAGGCAGGGGTACACGAGGTATGGAGCCAAAATTGAGGCGTCCCATTTTTTGGATATCTTTTCATAATTTGTCCCTATGGATTTATGAAATTGCATTCGCATTTATTCGGGGTCGTCCGCAAGTGAATCGGGGCTGAAACCAATGAAACTAGGTTTCAAAATAATTCTCGTAGGCAGGGGTACACGAGGTATGGAGCCAAAATTGAGGCGTCCCATTTTTTGGATATCTTTTCATAATTTGTCCCTATGGATTTATGAAATTGCATTCGCATTTATTCGGGGTCGTCCGCAAGTGAATCGGGGCTGAAACCAATGAAACTAGGTTTCAAAATAATTCTCGTAGGCAGGGGTACACGAGGTATGGAGCCAAAATTGAGGCGTCCCATTTTTTGGATATCTTTTCATAATTTGTCCCTATGGATTTATGAAATTGCATTCGCATTTATTCGGGGTCGTCCGCAAGTGAATCGGGGCTGAAACCAATGAAACTAGGTTTCAAAATAATTCTCGTAGGCAGGGGTACACGAGGTATGGAGCCAAAATTGAGGCGTCCCATTTTTTGGATATCTTTTCATAATTTGTCCCTATGGATTTATGAAATTGCATTCGCATTTATTCGGGGTCGTCCGCAAGTGAATCGGGGCTGAAACCAATGAAACTAGGTTTCAAAATAATTCTCGTAGGCAGGGGTACACGAGGTATGGAGCCAAAATTGAGGCGTCCCATTTTTTGGATATCTTTTCATAATTTGTCCCTATGGATTTATGAAATTGCATTCGCATTTATTCGGGGTCGTCCGCAAGTGAATCGGGGCTGAAACCAATGAAACTAGGTTTCAAAATAATTCTCGTAGGCAGGGGTACACGAGGTATGGAGCCAAAATTGAGGCGTCCCATTTTTTGGATATCTTTTCATAATTTGTCCCTATGGATTTATGAAATTGCATTCGCATTTATTCGGGGTCGTCCGCAAGTGAATCGGGGCTGAAACCAATGAAACTAGGTTTCAAAATAATTCTCGTAGGCAGGGGTACACGAGGTATGGAGCCAAAATTGAGGCGTCCCATTTTTTGGATATCTTTTCATAATTTGTCCCTATGGATTTATGAAATTGCATTCGCATTTATTCGGGGTCGTCCGCAAGTGAATCGGGGCTGAAACCAATGAAACTAGGTTTCAAAATAATTCTCGTAGGCAGGGGTACACGAGGTATGGAGCCAAAATTGAGGCGTCCCATTTTTGGATATCTTTTCATAATTTGTCCCTATGGATTTATGAAATTGCATTCGCATTTATTCGGGGTCGTCCGCAAGTGAATCGGGGCTGAAACCAATGAAACTAGGTTTCAAAATAATTCTCGTAGGCAGGGGTACACGAGGTATGGAGCCAAAATTGAGGCGTCCCATTTTTTGGATATCTTTTCATAATTTGTCCCTATGGATTTATGAAATTGCATTCGCATTTATTCGGGGTCGTCCGCAAGTGAATCGGGGCTGAAACCAATGAAACTAGGTTTCAAAATAATTCTCGTAGGCAGGGGTACACGAGGTATGGAGCCAAAATTGAGGCGTCCCATTTTTTGGATATCTTTTCATAATTTGTCCCTATGGATTTATGAAATTGCATTCGCATTTATTCGGGGTCGTCCGCAAGTGAATCGGGGCTGAAACCAATGAAACTAGGTTTCAAAATAATTCTCGTAGGCAGGGGTACACGAGGTATGGAGCCAAAATTGAGGCGTCCCATTTTTTGGATATCTTTTCATAATTTGTCCCTATGGATTTATGAAATTGCATTCGCATTTATTCGGGGTCGTCCGCAAGTGAATCGGGGCTGAAACCAATGAAACTAGGTTTCAAAATAATTCTCGTAGGCAGGGGTACACGAGGTATGGAGCCAAAATTGAGGCGTCCCATTTTTTGGATATCTTTTCATAATTTGTCCCTATGGATTTATGAAATTGCATTCGCATTTATTCGGGGTCGTCCGCAAGTGAATCGGGGCTGAAACCAATGAAACTAGGTTTCAAAATAATTCTCGTAGGCAGGGGTACACGAGGTATGGAGCCAAAATTGAGGCGTCCCATTTTTTGGATATCTTTTCATAATTTGTCCCTATGGATTTATGAAATTGCATTCGCATTTATTCGGGGTCGTCCGCAAGTGAATCGGGGCTGAAACCAATGAAACTAGGTTTCAAAATAATTCTCGTAGGCAGGGGTACACGAGGTATGGAGCCAAAATTGAGGCGTCCCATTTTTTGGATATCTTTTCATAATTTGTCCCTATGGATTTATGAAATTGCATTCGCATTTATTCGGGGTCGTCCGCAAGTGAATCGGGGCTGAAACCAATGAAACTAGGTTTCAAAATAATTCTCGTAGGCAGGGGTACACGAGGTATGGAGCCAAAATTGAGGCGTCCCATTTTTTGGATATCTTTTCATAATTTGTCCCTATGGATTTATGAAATTGCATTCGCATTTATTCGGGGTCGTCCGCAAGTGAATCGGGGCTGAAACCAATGAAACTAGGTTTCAAAATAATTCTCGTAGGCAGGGGTACACGAGGTATGGAGCCAAAATTGAGGCGTCCCATTTTTTGGATATCTTTTCATAATTTGTCCCTATGGATTTATGAAATTGCATTCGCATTTATTCGGGGTCGTCCGCAAGTGAATCGGGGCTGAAACCAATGAAACTAGGTTTCAAAATAATTCTCGTAGGCAGGGGTACACGAGGTATGGAGCCAAAATTGAGGCGTCCCATTTTTTGGATATCTTTTCATAATTTGTCCCTATGGATTTATGAAATTGCATTCGCATTTATTCGGGGTCGTCCGCAAGTGAATCGGGGCTGAAACCAATGAAACTAGGTTTCAAAATAATTCTCGTAGGCAGGGGTACACGAGGTATGGAGCCAAAATTGAGGCGTCCCATTTTTTGGATATCTTTTCATAATTTGTCCCTATGGATTTATGAAATTGCATTCGCATTTATTCGGGGTCGTCCGCAAGTGAATCGGGGCTGAAACCAATGAAACTAGGTTTCAAAATAATTCTCGTAGGCAGGGGTACACGAGGTATGGAGCCAAAATTGAGGCGTCCCATTTTTTGGATATCTTTTCATAATTTGTCCCTATGGATTTATGAAATTGCATTCGCATTTATTCGGGGTCGTCCGCAAGTGAATCGGGGCTGAAACCAATGAAACTAGGTTTCAAAATAATTCTCGTAGGCAGGGGTACACGAGGTATGGAGCCAAAATTGAGGCGTCCCATTTTTTGGATATCTTTTCATAATTTGTCCCTATGGATTTATGAAATTGCATTCGCATTTATTCGGGGTCGTCCGCAAGTGAATCGGGGCTGAAACCAATGAAACTAGGTTTCAAAATAATTCTCGTAGGCAGGGGTACACGAGGTATGGAGCCAAAATTGAGGCGTCCCATTTTTTGGATATCTTTTCATAATTTGTCCCTATGGATTTATGAAATTGCATTCGCATTTATTCGGGGTCGTCCGCAAGTGAATCGGGGCTGAAACCAATGAAACTAGGTTTCAAAATAATTCTCGTAGGCAGGGGTACACGAGGTATGGAGCCAAAATTGAGGCGTCCCATTTTTTGGATATCTTTTCATAATTTGTCCCTATGGATTTATGAAATTGCATTCGCATTTATTCGGGGTCGTCCGCAAGTGAATCGGGGCTGAAACCAATGAAACTAGGTTTCAAAATAATTCTCGTAGGCAGGGGTACACGAGGTATGGAGCCAAAATTGAGGCGTCCCATTTTTTGGATATCTTTTCATAATTTGTCCCTATGGATTTATGAAATTGCATTCGCATTTATTCGGGGTCGTCCGCAAGTGAATCGGGGCTGAAACCAATGAAACTAGGTTTCAAAATAATTCTCGTAGGCAGGGGTACACGAGGTATGGAGCCAAAATTGAGGCGTCCCATTTTTTGGATATCTTTTCATAATTTGTCCCTATGGATTTATGAAATTGCATTCGCATTTATTCGGGGTCGTCCGCAAGTGAATCGGGGCTGAAACCAATGAAACTAGGTTTCAAAATAATTCTCGTAGGCAGGGGTACACGAGGTATGGAGCCAAAATTGAGGCGTCCCATTTTTTGGATATCTTTTCATAATTTGTCCCTATGGATTTATGAAATTGCATTCGCATTTATTCGGGGTCGTCCGCAAGTGAATCGGGGCTGAAACCAATGAAACTAGGTTTCAAAATAATTCTCGTAGGCAGGGGTACACGAGGTATGGAGCCAAAATTGAGGCGTCCCATTTTTTGGATATCTTTTCATAATTTGTCCCTATGGATTTATGAAATTGCATTCGCATTTATTCGGGGTCGTCCGCAAGTGAATCGGGGCTGAAACCAATGAAACTAGGTTTCAAAATAATTCTCGTAGGCAGGGGTACACGAGGTATGGAGCCAAAATTGAGGCGTCCCATTTTTTGGATATCTTTTCATAATTTGTCCCTATGGATTTATGAAATTGCATTCGCATTTATTCGGGGTCGTCCGCAAGTGAATCGGGGCTGAAACCAATGAAACTAGGTTTCAAAATAATTCTCGTAGGCAGGGGTACACGAGGTATGGAGCCAAAATTGAGGCGTCCCATTTTTTGGATATCTTTTCATAATTTGTCCCTATGGATTTATGAAATTGCATTCGCATTTATTCGGGGTCGTCCGCAAGTGAATCGGGGCTGAAACCAATGAAACTAGGTTTCAAAATAATTCTCGTAGGCAGGGGTACACGAGGTATGGAGCCAAAATTGAGGCGTCCCATTTTTTGGATATCTTTTCATAATTTGTCCCTATGGATTTATGAAATTGCATTCGCATTTATTCGGGGTCGTCCGCAAGTGAATCGGGGCTGAAACCAATGAAACTAGGTTTCAAAATAATTCTCGTAGGCAGGGGTACACGAGGTATGGAGCCAAAATTGAGGCGTCCCATTTTTTGGATATCTTTTCATAATTTGTCCCTATGGATTTATGAAATTGCATTCGCATTTATTCGGGGTCGTCCGCAAGTGAATCGGGGCTGAAACCAATGAAACTAGGTTTCAAAATAATTCTCGTAGGCAGGGGTACACGAGGTATGGAGCCAAAATTGAGGCGTCCCATTTTTTGGATATCTTTTCATAATTTGTCCCTATGGATTTATGAAATTGCATTCGCATTTATTCGGGGTCGTCCGCAAGTGAATCGGGGCTGAAACCAATGAAACTAGGTTTCAAAATAATTCTCGTAGGCAGGGGTACACGAGGTATGGAGCCAAAATTGAGGCGTCCCATTTTTTGGATATCTTTTCATAATTTGTCCCTATGGATTTATGAAATTGCATTCGCATTTATTCGGGGTCGTCCGCAAGTGAATCGGGGCTGAAACCAATGAAACTAGGTTTCAAAATAATTCTCGTAGGCAGGGGTACACGAGGTATGGAGCCAAAATTGAGGCGTCCCATTTTTTGGATATCTTTTCATAATTTGTCCCTATGGATTTATGAAATTGCATTCGCATTTATTCGGGGTCGTCCGCAAGTGAATCGGGGCTGAAACCAATGAAACTAGGTTTCAAAATAATTCTCGTAGGCAGGGGTACACGAGGTATGGAGCCAAAATTGAGGCGTCCCATTTTTTGGATATCTTTTCATAATTTGTCCCTATGGATTTATGAAATTGCATTCGCATTTATTCGGGGTCGTCCGCAAGTGAATCGGGGCTGAAACCAATGAAACTAGGTTTCAAAATAATTCTCGTAGGCAGGGGTACACGAGGTATGGAGCCAAAATTGAGGCGTCCCATTTTTTGGATATCTTTTCATAATTTGTCCCTATGGATTTATGAAATTGCATTCGCATTTATTCGGGGTCGTCCGCAAGTGAATCGGGGCTGAAACCAATGAAACTAGGTTTCAAAATAATTCTCGTAGGCAGGGGTACACGAGGTATGGAGCCAAAATTGAGGCGTCCCATTTTTTGGATATCTTTTCATAATTTGTCCCTATGGATTTATGAAATTGCATTCGCATTTATTCGGGGTCGTCCGCAAGTGAATCGGGGCTGAAACCAATGAAACTAGGTTTCAAAATAATTCTCGTAGGCAGGGGTACACGAGGTATGGAGCCAAAATTGAGGCGTCCCATTTTTTGGATATCTTTTCATAATTTGTCCCTATGGATTTATGAAATTGCATTCGCATTTATTCGGGGTCGTCCGCAAGTGAATCGGGGCTGAAACCAATGAAACTAGGTTTCAAAATAATTCTCGTAGGCAGGGGTACACGAGGTATGGAGCCAAAATTGAGGCGTCCCATTTTTTGGATATCTTTTCATAATTTGTCCCTATGGATTTATGAAATTGCATTCGCATTTATTCGGGGTCGTCCGCAAGTGAATCGGGGCTGAAACCAATGAAACTAGGTTTCAAAATAATTCTCGTAGGCAGGGGTACACGAGGTATGGAGCCAAAATTGAGGCGTCCCATTTTTTGGATATCTTTTCATAATTTGTCCCTATGGATTTATGAAATTGCATTCGCATTTATTCGGGGTCGTCCGCAAGTGAATCGGGGCTGAAACCAATGAAACTAGGTTTCAAAATAATTCTCGTAGGCAGGGGTACACGAGGTATGGAGCCAAAATTGAGGCGTCCCATTTTTTGGATATCTTTTCATAATTTGTCCCTATGGATTTATGAAATTGCATTCGCATTTATTCGGGGTCGTCCGCAAGTGAATCGGGGCTGAAACCAATGAAACTAGGTTTCAAAATAATTCTCGTAGGCAGGGGTACACGAGGTATGGAGCCAAAATTGAGGCGTCCCATTTTTTGGATATCTTTTCATAATTTGTCCCTATGGATTTATGAAATTGCATTCGCATTTATTCGGGGTCGTCCGCAAGTGAATCGGGGCTGAAACCAATGAAACTAGGTTTCAAAATAATTCTCGTAGGCAGGGGTACACGAGGTATGGAGCCAAAATTGAGGCGTCCCATTTTTTGGATATCTTTTCATAATTTGTCCCTATGGATTTATGAAATTGCATTCGCATTTATTCGGGGTCGTCCGCAAGTGAATCGGGGCTGAAACCAATGAAACTAGGTTTCAAAATAATTCTCGTAGGCAGGGGTACACGAGGTATGGAGCCAAAATTGAGGCGTCCCATTTTTTGGATATCTTTTCATAATTTGTCCCTATGGATTTATGAAATTGCATTCGCATTTATTCGGGGTCGTCCGCAAGTGAATCGGGGCTGAAACCAATGAAACTAGGTTTCAAAATAATTCTCGTAGGCAGGGGTACACGAGGTATGGAGCCAAAATTGAGGCGTCCCATTTTTTGGATATCTTTTCATAATTTGTCCCTATGGATTTATGAAATTGCATTCGCATTTATTCGGGGTCGTCCGCAAGTGAATCGGGGCTGAAACCAATGAAACTAGGTTTCAAAATAATTCTCGTAGGCAGGGGTACACGAGGTATGGAGCCAAAATTGAGGCGTCCCATTTTTTGGATATCTTTTCATAATTTGTCCCTATGGATTTATGAAATTGCATTCGCATTTATTCGGGGTCGTCCGCAAGTGAATCGGGGCTGAAACCAATGAAACTAGGTTTCAAAATAATTCTCGTAGGCAGGGGTACACGAGGTATGGAGCCAAAATTGAGGCGTCCCATTTTTTGGATATCTTTTCATAATTTGTCCCTATGGATTTATGAAATTGCATTCGCATTTATTCGGGGTCGTCCGCAAGTGAATCGGGGCTGAAACCAATGAAACTAGGTTTCAAAATAATTCTCGTAGGCAGGGGTACACGAGGTATGGAGCCAAAATTGAGGCGTCCCATTTTTTGGATATCTTTTCATAATTTGTCCCTATGGATTTATGAAATTGCATTCGCATTTATTCGGGGTCGTCCGCAAGTGAATCGGGGCTGAAACCAATGAAACTAGGTTTCAAAATAATTCTCGTAGGCAGGGGTACACGAGGTATGGAGCCAAAATTGAGGCGTCCCATTTTTTGGATATCTTTTCATAATTTGTCCCTATGGATTTATGAAATTGCATTCGCATTTATTCGGGGTCGTCCGCAAGTGAATCGGGGCTGAAACCAATGAAACTAGGTTTCAAAATAATTCTCGTAGGCAGGGGTACACGAGGTATGGAGCCAAAATTGAGGCGTCCCATTTTTTGGATATCTTTTCATAATTTGTCCCTATGGATTTATGAAATTGCATTCGCATTTATTCGGGGTCGTCCGCAAGTGAATCGGGGCTGAAACCAATGAAACTAGGTTTCAAAATAATTCTCGTAGGCAGGGGTACACGAGGTATGGAGCCAAAATTGAGGCGTCCCATTTTTTGGATATCTTTTCATAATTTGTCCCTATGGATTTATGAAATTGCATTCGCATTTATTCGGGGTCGTCCGCAAGTGAATCGGGGCTGAAACCAATGAAACTAGGTTTCAAAATAATTCTCGTAGGCAGGGGTACACGAGGTATGGAGCCAAAATTGAGGCGTCCCATTTTTTGGATATCTTTTCATAATTTGTCCCTATGGATTTATGAAATTGCATTCGCATTTATTCGGGGTCGTCCGCAAGTGAATCGGGGCTGAAACCAATGAAACTAGGTTTCAAAATAATTCTCGTAGGCAGGGGTACACGAGGTATGGAGCCAAAATTGAGGCGTCCCATTTTTTGGATATCTTTTCATAATTTGTCCCTATGGATTTATGAAATTGCATTCGCATTTATTCGGGGTCGTCCGCAAGTGAATCGGGGCTGAAACCAATGAAACTAGGTTTCAAAATAATTCTCGTAGGCAGGGGTACACGAGGTATGGAGCCAAAATTGAGGCGTCCCATTTTTTGGATATCTTTTCATAATTTGTCCCTATGGATTTATGAAATTGCATTCGCATTTATTCGGGGTCGTCCGCAAGTGAATCGGGGCTGAAACCAATGAAACTAGGTTTCAAAATAATTCTCGTAGGCAGGGGTACACGAGGTATGGAGCCAAAATTGAGGCGTCCCATTTTTTGGATATCTTTTCATAATTTGTCCCTATGGATTTATGAAATTGCATTCGCATTTATTCGGGGTCGTCCGCAAGTGAATCGGGGCTGAAACCAATGAAACTAGGTTTCAAAATAATTCTCGTAGGCAGGGGTACACGAGGTATGGAGCCAAAATTGAGGCGTCCCATTTTTTGGATATCTTTTCATAATTTGTCCCTATGGATTTATGAAATTGCATTCGCATTTATTCGGGGTCGTCCGCAAGTGAATCGGGGCTGAAACCAATGAAACTAGGTTTCAAAATAATTCTCGTAGGCAGGGGTACACGAGGTATGGAGCCAAAATTGAGGCGTCCCATTTTTTGGATATCTTTTCATAATTTGTCCCTATGGATTTATGAAATTGCATTCGCATTTATTCGGGGTCGTCCGCAAGTGAATCGGGGCTGAAACCAATGAAACTAGGTTTCAAAATAATTCTCGTAGGCAGGGGTACACGAGGTATGGAGCCAAAATTGAGGCGTCCCATTTTTTGGATATCTTTTCATAATTTGTCCCTATGGATTTATGAAATTGCATTCGCATTTATTCGGGGTCGTCCGCAAGTGAATCGGGGCTGAAACCAATGAAACTAGGTTTCAAAATAATTCTCGTAGGCAGGGGTACACGAGGTATGGAGCCAAAATTGAGGCGTCCCATTTTTTGGATATCTTTTCATAATTTGTCCCTATGGATTTATGAAATTGCATTCGCATTTATTCGGGGTCGTCCGCAAGTGAATCGGGGCTGAAACCAATGAAACTAGGTTTCAAAATAATTCTCGTAGGCAGGGGTACACGAGGTATGGAGCCAAAATTGAGGCGTCCCATTTTTTGGATATCTTTTCATAATTTGTCCCTATGGATTTATGAAATTGCATTCGCATTTATTCGGGGTCGTCCGCAAGTGAATCGGGGCTGAAACCAATGAAACTAGGTTTCAAAATAATTCTCGTAGGCAGGGGTACACGAGGTATGGAGCCAAAATTGAGGCGTCCCATTTTTTGGATATCTTTTCATAATTTGTCCCTATGGATTTATGAAATTGCATTCGCATTTATTCGGGGTCGTCCGCAAGTGAATCGGGGCTGAAACCAATGAAACTAGGTTTCAAAATAATTCTCGTAGGCAGGGGTACACGAGGTATGGAGCCAAAATTGAGGCGTCCCATTTTTTGGATATCTTTTCATAATTTGTCCCTATGGATTTATGAAATTGCATTCGCATTTATTCGGGGTCGTCCGCAAGTGAATCGGGGCTGAAACCAATGAAACTAGGTTTCAAAATAATTCTCGTAGGCAGGGGTACACGAGGTATGGAGCCAAAATTGAGGCGTCCCATTTTTTGGATATCTTTTCATAATTTGTCCCTATGGATTTATGAAATTGCATTCGCATTTATTCGGGGTCGTCCGCAAGTGAATCGGGGCTGAAACCAATGAAACTAGGTTTCAAAATAATTCTCGTAGGCAGGGGTACACGAGGTATGGAGCCAAAATTGAGGCGTCCCATTTTTTGGATATCTTTTCATAATTTGTCCCTATGGATTTATGAAATTGCATTCGCATTTATTCGGGGTCGTCCGCAAGTGAATCGGGGCTGAAACCAATGAAACTAGGTTTCAAAATAATTCTCGTAGGCAGGGGTACACGAGGTATGGAGCCAAAATTGAGGCGTCCCATTTTTTGGATATCTTTTCATAATTTGTCCCTATGGATTTATGAAATTGCATTCGCATTTATTCGGGGTCGTCCGCAAGTGAATCGGGGCTGAAACCAATGAAACTAGGTTTCAAAATAATTCTCGTAGGCAGGGGTACACGAGGTATGGAGCCAAAATTGAGGCGTCCCATTTTTTGGATATCTTTTCATAATTTGTCCCTATGGATTTATGAAATTGCATTCGCATTTATTCGGGGTCGTCCGCAAGTGAATCGGGGCTGAAACCAATGAAACTAGGTTTCAAAATAATTCTCGTAGGCAGGGGTACACGAGGTATGGAGCCAAAATTGAGGCGTCCCATTTTTTGGATATCTTTTCATAATTTGTCCCTATGGATTTATGAAATTGCATTCGCATTTATTCGGGGTCGTCCGCAAGTGAATCGGGGCTGAAACCAATGAAACTAGGTTTCAAAATAATTCTCGTAGGCAGGGGTACACGAGGTATGGAGCCAAAATTGAGGCGTCCCATTTTTTGGATATCTTTTCATAATTTGTCCCTATGGATTTATGAAATTGCATTCGCATTTATTCGGGGTCGTCCGCAAGTGAATCGGGGCTGAAACCAATGAAACTAGGTTTCAAAATAATTCTCGTAGGCAGGGGTACACGAGGTATGGAGCCAAAATTGAGGCGTCCCATTTTTTGGATATCTTTTCATAATTTGTCCCTATGGATTTATGAAATTGCATTCGCATTTATTCGGGGTCGTCCGCAAGTGAATCGGGGCTGAAACCAATGAAACTAGGTTTCAAAATAATTCTCGTAGGCAGGGGTACACGAGGTATGGAGCCAAAATTGAGGCGTCCCATTTTTTGGATATCTTTTCATAATTTGTCCCTATGGATTTATGAAATTGCATTCGCATTTATTCGGGGTCGTCCGCAAGTGAATCGGGGCTGAAACCAATGAAACTAGGTTTCAAAATAATTCTCGTAGGCAGGGGTACACGAGGTATGGAGCCAAAATTGAGGCGTCCCATTTTTTGGATATCTTTTCATAATTTGTCCCTATGGATTTATGAAATTGCATTCGCATTTATTCGGGGTCGTCCGCAAGTGAATCGGGGCTGAAACCAATGAAACTAGGTTTCAAAATAATTCTCGTAGGCAGGGGTACACGAGGTATGGAGCCAAAATTGAGGCGTCCCATTTTTTGGATATCTTTTCATAATTTGTCCCTATGGATTTATGAAATTGCATTCGCATTTATTCGGGGTCGTCCGCAAGTGAATCGGGGCTGAAACCAATGAAACTAGGTTTCAAAATAATTCTCGTAGGCAGGGGTACACGAGGTATGGAGCCAAAATTGAGGCGTCCCATTTTTTGGATATCTTTTCATAATTTGTCCCTATGGATTTATGAAATTGCATTCGCATTTATTCGGGGTCGTCCGCAAGTGAATCGGGGCTGAAACCAATGAAACTAGGTTTCAAAATAATTCTCGTAGGCAGGGGTACACGAGGTATGGAGCCAAAATTGAGGCGTCCCATTTTTTGGATATCTTTTCATAATTTGTCCCTATGGATTTATGAAATTGCATTCGCATTTATTCGGGGTCGTCCGCAAGTGAATCGGGGCTGAAACCAATGAAACTAGGTTTCAAAATAATTCTCGTAGGCAGGGGTACACGAGGTATGGAGCCAAAATTGAGGCGTCCCATTTTTTGGATATCTTTTCATAATTTGTCCCTATGGATTTATGAAATTGCATTCGCATTTATTCGGGGTCGTCCGCAAGTGAATCGGGGCTGAAACCAATGAAACTAGGTTTCAAAATAATTCTCGTAGGCAGGGGTACACGAGGTATGGAGCCAAAATTGAGGCGTCCCATTTTTTGGATATCTTTTCATAATTTGTCCCTATGGATTTATGAAATTGCATTCGCATTTATTCGGGGTCGTCCGCAAGTGAATCGGGGCTGAAACCAATGAAACTAGGTTTCAAAATAATTCTCGTAGGCAGGGGTACACGAGGTATGGAGCCAAAATTGAGGCGTCCCATTTTTTGGATATCTTTTCATAATTTGTCCCTATGGATTTATGAAATTGCATTCGCATTTATTCGGGGTCGTCCGCAAGTGAATCGGGGCTGAAACCAATGAAACTAGGTTTCAAAATAATTCTCGTAGGCAGGGGTACACGAGGTATGGAGCCAAAATTGAGGCGTCCCATTTTTTGGATATCTTTTCATAATTTGTCCCTATGGATTTATGAAATTGCATTCGCATTTATTCGGGGTCGTCCGCAAGTGAATCGGGGCTGAAACCAATGAAACTAGGTTTCAAAATAATTCTCGTAGGCAGGGGTACACGAGGTATGGAGCCAAAATTGAGGCGTCCCATTTTTTGGATATCTTTTCATAATTTGTCCCTATGGATTTATGAAATTGCATTCGCATTTATTCGGGGTCGTCCGCAAGTGAATCGGGGCTGAAACCAATGAAACTAGGTTTCAAAATAATTCTCGTAGGCAGGGGTACACGAGGTATGGAGCCAAAATTGAGGCGTCCCATTTTTTGGATATCTTTTCATAATTTGTCCCTATGGATTTATGAAATTGCATTCGCATTTATTCGGGGTCGTCCGCAAGTGAATCGGGGCTGAAACCAATGAAATAGGTTTCAAAATAATTCTCGTAGGCAGGGGTACACGAGGTATGGAGCCAAAATTGAGGCGTCCCATTTTTTGGATATCTTTTCATAATTTGTCCCTATGGATTTATGAAATTGCATTCGCATTTATTCGGGGTCGTCCGCAAGTGAATCGGGGCTGAAACCAATGAAACTAGGTTTCAAAATAATTCTCGTAGGCAGGGGTACACGAGGTATGGAGCCAAAATTGAGGCGTCCCATTTTTTGGATATCTTTTCATAATTTGTCCCTATGGATTTATGAAATTGCATTCGCATTTATTCGGGGTCGTCCGCAAGTGAATCGGGGCTGAAACCAATGAAACTAGGTTTCAAAATAATTCTCGTAGGCAGGGGTACACGAGGTATGGAGCCAAAATTGAGGCGTCCCATTTTTTGGATATCTTTTCATAATTTGTCCCTATGGATTTATGAAATTGCATTCGCATTTATTCGGGGTCGTCCGCAAGTGAATCGGGGCTGAAACCAATGAAACTAGGTTTCAAAATAATTCTCGTAGGCAGGGGTACACGAGGTATGGAGCCAAAATTGAGGCGTCCCATTTTTTGGATATCTTTTCATAATTTGTCCCTATGGATTTATGAAATTGCATTCGCATTTATTCGGGGTCGTCCGCAAGTGAATCGGGGCTGAAACCAATGAAACTAGGTTTCAAAATAATTCTCGTAGGCAGGGGTACACGAGGTATGGAGCCAAAATTGAGGCGTCCCATTTTTTGGATATCTTTTCATAATTTGTCCCTATGGATTTATGAAATTGCATTCGCATTTATTCGGGGTCGTCCGCAAGTGAATCGGGGCTGAAACCAATGAAACTAGGTTTCAAAATAATTCTCGTAGGCAGGGGTACACGAGGTATGGAGCCAAAATTGAGGCGTCCCATTTTTTGGATATCTTTTCATAATTTGTCCCTATGGATTTATGAAATTGCATTCGCATTTATTCGGGGTCGTCCGCAAGTGAATCGGGGCTGAAACCAATGAAACTAGGTTTCAAAATAATTCTCGTAGGCAGGGGTACACGAGGTATGGAGCCAAAATTGAGGCGTCCCATTTTTTGGATATCTTTTCATAATTTGTCCCTATGGATTTATGAAATTGCATTCGCATTTATTCGGGGTCGTCCGCAAGTGAATCGGGGCTGAAACCAATGAAACTAGGTTTCAAAATAATTCTCGTAGGCAGGGGTACACGAGGTATGGAGCCAAAATTGAGGCGTCCCATTTTTTGGATATCTTTTCATAATTTGTCCCTATGGATTTATGAAATTGCATTCGCATTTATTCGGGGTCGTCCGCAAGTGAATCGGGGCTGAAACCAATGAAACTAGGTTTCAAAATAATTCTCGTAGGCAGGGGTACACGAGGTATGGAGCCAAAATTGAGGCGTCCCATTTTTTGGATATCTTTTCATAATTTGTCCCTATGGATTTATGAAATTGCATTCGCATTTATTCGGGGTCGTCCGCAAGTGAATCGGGGCTGAAACCAATGAAACTAGGTTTCAAAATAATTCTCGTAGGCAGGGGTACACGAGGTATGGAGCCAAAATTGAGGCGTCCCATTTTTTGGATATCTTTTCATAATTTGTCCCTATGGATTTATGAAATTGCATTCGCATTTATTCGGGGTCGTCCGCAAGTGAATCGGGGCTGAAACCAATGAAACTAGGTTTCAAAATAATTCTCGTAGGCAGGGGTACACGAGGTATGGAGCCAAAATTGAGGCGTCCCATTTTTTGGATATCTTTTCATAATTTGTCCCTATGGATTTATGAAATTGCATTCGCATTTATTCGGGGTCGTCCGCAAGTGAATCGGGGCTGAAACCAATGAAACTAGGTTTCAAAATAATTCTCGTAGGCAGGGGTACACGAGGTATGGAGCCAAAATTGAGGCGTCCCATTTTTTGGATATCTTTTCATAATTTGTCCCTATGGATTTATGAAATTGCATTCGCATTTATTCGGGGTCGTCCGCAAGTGAATCGGGGCTGAAACCAATGAAACTAGGTTTCAAAATAATTCTCGTAGGCAGGGGTACACGAGGTATGGAGCCAAAATTGAGGCGTCCCATTTTTTGGATATCTTTTCATAATTTGTCCCTATGGATTTATGAAATTGCATTCGCATTTATTCGGGGTCGTCCGCAAGTGAATCGGGGCTGAAACCAATGAAACTAGGTTTCAAAATAATTCTCGTAGGCAGGGGTACACGAGGTATGGAGCCAAAATTGAGGCGTCCCATTTTTTGGATATCTTTTCATAATTTGTCCCTATGGATTTATGAAATTGCATTCGCATTTATTCGGGGTCGTCCGCAAGTGAATCGGGGCTGAAACCAATGAAACTAGGTTTCAAAATAATTCTCGTAGGCAGGGGTACACGAGGTATGGAGCCAAAATTGAGGCGTCCCAT
This sequence comes from Apium graveolens, assembly GCF_009905375.1. Lineage (NCBI taxonomy): Eukaryota > Viridiplantae > Streptophyta > Magnoliopsida > Apiales > Apiaceae > Apium > Apium graveolens. The sequence goes on from NW_027419841.1 coordinate 32,646, forward strand.
TTTTTGGATATCTTTTCATAATTTGTCCCTATGGATTTATGAAATTGCATTCGCATTTATTCGGGGTCGTCCGCAAGTGAATCGGGGCTGAAACCAATGAAACTAGGTTTCAAAATAATTCTCGTAGGCAGGGGTACACGAGGTATGGAGCCAAAATTGAGGCGTCCCATTTTTTGGATATCTTTTCATAATTTGTCCCTATGGATTTATGAAATTGCATTCGCATTTATTCGGGGTCGTCCGCAAGTGAATCGGGGCTGAAACCAATGAAACTAGGTTTCAAAATAATTCTCGTAGGCAGGGGTACACGAGGTATGGAGCCAAAATTGAGGCGTCCCATTTTTTGGATATCTTTTCATAATTTGTCCCTATGGATTTATGAAATTGCATTCGCATTTATTCGGGGTCGTCCGCAAGTGAATCGGGGCTGAAACCAATGAAACTAGGTTTCAAAATAATTCTCGTAGGCAGGGGTACACGAGGTATGGAGCCAAAATTGAGGCGTCCCATTTTTTGGATATCTTTTCATAATTTGTCCCTATGGATTTATGAAATTGCATTCGCATTTATTCGGGGTCGTCCGCAAGTGAATCGGGGCTGAAACCAATGAAACTAGGTTTCAAAATAATTCTCGTAGGCAGGGGTACACGAGGTATGGAGCCAAAATTGAGGCGTCCCATTTTTTGGATATCTTTTCATAATTTGTCCCTATGGATTTATGAAATTGCATTCGCATTTATTCGGGGTCGTCCGCAAGTGAATCGGGGCTGAAACCAATGAAACTAGGTTTCAAAATAATTCTCGTAGGCAGGGGTACACGAGGTATGGAGCCAAAATTGAGGCGTCCCATTTTTTGGATATCTTTTCATAATTTGTCCCTATGGATTTATGAAATTGCATTCGCATTTATTCGGGGTCGTCCGCAAGTGAATCGGGGCTGAAACCAATGAAACTAGGTTTCAAAATAATTCTCGTAGGCAGGGGTACACGAGGTATGGAGCCAAAATTGAGGCGTCCCATTTTTTGGATATCTTTTCATAATTTGTCCCTATGGATTTATGAAATTGCATTCGCATTTATTCGGGGTCGTCCGCAAGTGAATCGGGGCTGAAACCAATGAAACTAGGTTTCAAAATAATTCTCGTAGGCAGGGGTACACGAGGTATGGAGCCAAAATTGAGGCGTCCCATTTTTTGGATATCTTTTCATAATTTGTCCCTATGGATTTATGAAATTGCATTCGCATTTATTCGGGGTCGTCCGCAAGTGAATCGGGGCTGAAACCAATGAAACTAGGTTTCAAAATAATTCTCGTAGGCAGGGGTACACGAGGTATGGAGCCAAAATTGAGGCGTCCCATTTTTTGGATATCTTTTCATAATTTGTCCCTATGGATTTATGAAATTGCATTCGCATTTATTCGGGGTCGTCCGCAAGTGAATCGGGGCTGAAACCAATGAAACTAGGTTTCAAAATAATTCTCGTAGGCAGGGGTACACGAGGTATGGAGCCAAAATTGAGGCGTCCCATTTTTTGGATATCTTTTCATAATTTGTCCCTATGGATTTATGAAATTGCATTCGCATTTATTCGGGGTCGTCCGCAAGTGAATCGGGGCTGAAACCAATGAAACTAGGTTTCAAAATAATTCTCGTAGGCAGGGGTACACGAGGTATGGAGCCAAAATTGAGGCGTCCCATTTTTTGGATATCTTTTCATAATTTGTCCCTATGGATTTATGAAATTGCATTCGCATTTATTCGGGGTCGTCCGCAAGTGAATCGGGGCTGAAACCAATGAAACTAGGTTTCAAAATAATTCTCGTAGGCAGGGGTACACGAGGTATGGAGCCAAAATTGAGGCGTCCCATTTTTTGGATATCTTTTCATAATTTGTCCCTATGGATTTATGAAATTGCATTCGCATTTATTCGGGGTCGTCCGCAAGTGAATCGGGGCTGAAACCAATGAAACTAGGTTTCAAAATAATTCTCGTAGGCAGGGGTACACGAGGTATGGAGCCAAAATTGAGGCGTCCCATTTTTTGGATATCTTTTCATAATTTGTCCCTATGGATTTATGAAATTGCATTCGCATTTATTCGGGGTCGTCCGCAAGTGAATCGGGGCTGAAACCAATGAAACTAGGTTTCAAAATAATTCTCGTAGGCAGGGGTACACGAGGTATGGAGCCAAAATTGAGGCGTCCCATTTTTTGGATATCTTTTCATAATTTGTCCCTATGGATTTATGAAATTGCATTCGCATTTATTCGGGGTCGTCCGCAAGTGAATCGGGGCTGAAACCAATGAAACTAGGTTTCAAAATAATTCTCGTAGGCAGGGGTACACGAGGTATGGAGCCAAAATTGAGGCGTCCCATTTTTTGGATATCTTTTCATAATTTGTCCCTATGGATTTATGAAATTGCATTCGCATTTATTCGGGGTCGTCCGCAAGTGAATCGGGGCTGAAACCAATGAAACTAGGTTTCAAAATAATTCTCGTAGGCAGGGGTACACGAGGTATGGAGCCAAAATTGAGGCGTCCCATTTTTTGGATATCTTTTCATAATTTGTCCCTATGGATTTATGAAATTGCATTCGCATTTATTCGGGGTCGTCCGCAAGTGAATCGGGGCTGAAACCAATGAAACTAGGTTTCAAAATAATTCTCGTAGGCAGGGGTACACGAGGTATGGAGCCAAAATTGAGGCGTCCCATTTTTTGGATATCTTTTCATAATTTGTCCCTATGGATTTATGAAATTGCATTCGCATTTATTCGGGGTCGTCCGCAAGTGAATCGGGGCTGAAACCAATGAAACTAGGTTTCAAAATAATTCTCGTAGGCAGGGGTACACGAGGTATGGAGCCAAAATTGAGGCGTCCCATTTTTTGGATATCTTTTCATAATTTGTCCCTATGGATTTATGAAATTGCATTCGCATTTATTCGGGGTCGTCCGCAAGTGAATCGGGGCTGAAACCAATGAAATAGGTTTCAAAATAATTCTCGTAGGCAGGGGTACACGAGGTATGGAGCCAAAATTGAGGCGTCCCATTTTTTGGATATCTTTTCATAATTTGTCCCTATGGATTTATGAAATTGCATTCGCATTTATTCGGGGTCGTCCGCAAGTGAATCGGGGCTGAAACCAATGAAACTAGGTTTCAAAATAATTCTCGTAGGCAGGGGTACACGAGGTATGGAGCCAAAATTGAGGCGTCCCATTTTTTGGATATCTTTTCATAATTTGTCCCTATGGATTTATGAAATTGCATTCGCATTTATTCGGGGTCGTCCGCAAGTGAATCGGGGCTGAAACCAATGAAACTAGGTTTCAAAATAATTCTCGTAGGCAGGGGTACACGAGGTATGGAGCCAAAATTGAGGCGTCCCATTTTTTGGATATCTTTTCATAATTTGTCCCTATGGATTTATGAAATTGCATTCGCATTTATTCGGGGTCGTCCGCAAGTGAATCGGGGCTGAAACCAATGAAACTAGGTTTCAAAATAATTCTCGTAGGCAGGGGTACACGAGGTATGGAGCCAAAATTGAGGCGTCCCATTTTTTGGATATCTTTTCATAATTTGTCCCTATGGATTTATGAAATTGCATTCGCATTTATTCGGGGTCGTCCGCAAGTGAATCGGGGCTGAAACCAATGAAACTAGGTTTCAAAATAATTCTCGTAGGCAGGGGTACACGAGGTATGGAGCCAAAATTGAGGCGTCCCATTTTTTGGATATCTTTTCATAATTTGTCCCTATGGATTTATGAAATTGCATTCGCATTTATTCGGGGTCGTCCGCAAGTGAATCGGGGCTGAAACCAATGAAACTAGGTTTCAAAATAATTCTCGTAGGCAGGGGTACACGAGGTATGGAGCCAAAATTGAGGCGTCCCATTTTTTGGATATCTTTTCATAATTTGTCCCTATGGATTTATGAAATTGCATTCGCATTTATTCGGGGTCGTCCGCAAGTGAATCGGGGCTGAAACCAATGAAATAGGTTTCAAAATAATTCTCGTAGGCAGGGGTACACGAGGTATGGAGCCAAAATTGAGGCGTCCCATTTTTTGGATATCTTTTCATAATTTGTCCCTATGGATTTATGAAATTGCATTCGCATTTATTCGGGGTCGTCCGCAAGTGAATCGGGGCTGAAACCAATGAAATAGGTTTCAAAATAATTCTCGTAGGCAGGGGTACACGAGGTATGGAGCCAAAATTGAGGCGTCCCATTTTTTGGATATCTTTTCATAATTTGTCCCTATGGATTTATGAAATTGCATTCGCATTTATTCGGGGTCGTCCGCAAGTGAATCGGGGCTGAAACCAATGAAACTAGGTTTCAAAATAATTCTCGTAGGCAGGGGTACACGAGGTATGGAGCCAAAATTGAGGCGTCCCATTTTTTGGATATCTTTTCATAATTTGTCCCTATGGATTTATGAAATTGCATTCGCATTTATTCGGGGTCGTCCGCAAGTGAATCGGGGCTGAAACCAATGAAACTAGGTTTCAAAATAATTCTCGTAGGCAGGGGTACACGAGGTATGGAGCCAAAATTGAGGCGTCCCATTTTTTGGATATCTTTTCATAATTTGTCCCTATGGATTTATGAAATTGCATTCGCATTTATTCGGGGTCGTCCGCAAGTGAATCGGGGCTGAAACCAATGAAACTAGGTTTCAAAATAATTCTCGTAGGCAGGGGTACACGAGGTATGGAGCCAAAATTGAGGCGTCCCATTTTTTGGATATCTTTTCATAATTTGTCCCTATGGATTTATGAAATTGCATTCGCATTTATTCGGGGTCGTCCGCAAGTGAATCGGGGCTGAAACCAATGAAATAGGTTTCAAAATAATTCTCGTAGGCAGGGGTACACGAGGTATGGAGCCAAAATTGAGGCGTCCCATTTTTTGGATATCTTTTCATAATTTGTCCCTATGGATTTATGAAATTGCATTCGCATTTATTCGGGGTCGTCCGCAAGTGAATCGGGGCTGAAACCAATGAAATAGGTTTCAAAATAATTCTCGTAGGCAGGGGTACACGAGGTATGGAGCCAAAATTGAGGCGTCCCATTTTTTGGATATCTTTTCATAATTTGTCCCTATGGATTTATGAAATTGCATTCGCATTTATTCGGGGTCGTCCGCAAGTGAATCGGGGCTGAAACCAATGAAACTAGGTTTCAAAATAATTCTCGTAGGCAGGGGTACACGAGGTATGGAGCCAAAATTGAGGCGTCCCATTTTTTGGATATCTTTTCATAATTTGTCCCTATGGATTTATGAAATTGCATTCGCATTTATTCGGGGTCGTCCGCAAGTGAATCGGGGCTGAAACCAATGAAACTAGGTTTCAAAATAATTCTCGTAGGCAGGGGTACACGAGGTATGGAGCCAAAATTGAGGCGTCCCATTTTTTGGATATCTTTTCATAATTTGTCCCTATGGATTTATGAAATTGCATTCGCATTTATTCGGGGTCGTCCGCAAGTGAATCGGGGCTGAAACCAATGAAACTAGGTTTCAAAATAATTCTCGTAGGCAGGGGTACACGAGGTATGGAGCCAAAATTGAGGCGTCCCATTTTTTGGATATCTTTTCATAATTTGTCCCTATGGATTTATGAAATTGCATTCGCATTTATTCGGGGTCGTCCGCAAGTGAATCGGGGCTGAAACCAATGAAACTAGGTTTCAAAATAATTCTCGTAGGCAGGGGTACACGAGGTATGGAGCCAAAATTGAGGCGTCCCATTTTTTGGATATCTTTTCATAATTTGTCCCTATGGATTTATGAAATTGCATTCGCATTTATTCGGGGTCGTCCGCAAGTGAATCGGGGCTGAAACCAATGAAACTAGGTTTCAAAATAATTCTCGTAGGCAGGGGTACACGAGGTATGGAGCCAAAATTGAGGCGTCCCATTTTTTGGATATCTTTTCATAATTTGTCCCTATGGATTTATGAAATTGCATTCGCATTTATTCGGGGTCGTCCGCAAGTGAATCGGGGCTGAAACCAATGAAACTAGGTTTCAAAATAATTCTCGTAGGCAGGGGTACACGAGGTATGGAGCCAAAATTGAGGCGTCCCATTTTTTGGATATCTTTTCATAATTTGTCCCTATGGATTTATGAAATTGCATTCGCATTTATTCGGGGTCGTCCGCAAGTGAATCGGGGCTGAAACCAATGAAATAGGTTTCAAAATAATTCTCGTAGGCAGGGGTACACGAGGTATGGAGCCAAAATTGAGGCGTCCCATTTTTTGGATATCTTTTCATAATTTGTCCCTATGGATTTATGAAATTGCATTCGCATTTATTCGGGGTCGTCCGCAAGTGAATCGGGGCTGAAACCAATGAAACTAGGTTTCAAAATAATTCTCGTAGGCAGGGGTACACGAGGTATGGAGCCAAAATTGAGGCGTCCCATTTTTTGGATATCTTTTCATAATTTGTCCCTATGGATTTATGAAATTGCATTCGCATTTATTCGGGGTCGTCCGCAAGTGAATCGGGGCTGAAACCAATGAAACTAGGTTTCAAAATAATTCTCGTAGGCAGGGGTACACGAGGTATGGAGCCAAAATTGAGGCGTCCCATTTTTTGGATATCTTTTCATAATTTGTCCCTATGGATTTATGAAATTGCATTCGCATTTATTCGGGGTCGTCCGCAAGTGAATCGGGGCTGAAACCAATGAAACTAGGTTTCAAAATAATTCTCGTAGGCAGGGGTACACGAGGTATGGAGCCAAAATTGAGGCGTCCCATTTTTTGGATATCTTTTCATAATTTGTCCCTATGGATTTATGAAATTGCATTCGCATTTATTCGGGGTCGTCCGCAAGTGAATCGGGGCTGAAACCAATGAAACTAGGTTTCAAAATAATTCTCGTAGGCAGGGGTACACGAGGTATGGAGCCAAAATTGAGGCGTCCCATTTTTTGGATATCTTTTCATAATTTGTCCCTATGGATTTATGAAATTGCATTCGCATTTATTCGGGGTCGTCCGCAAGTGAATCGGGGCTGAAACCAATGAAACTAGGTTTCAAAATAATTCTCGTAGGCAGGGGTACACGAGGTATGGAGCCAAAATTGAGGCGTCCCATTTTTTGGATATCTTTTCATAATTTGTCCCTATGGATTTATGAAATTGCATTCGCATTTATTCGGGGTCGTCCGCAAGTGAATCGGGGCTGAAACCAATGAAACTAGGTTTCAAAATAATTCTCGTAGGCAGGGGTACACGAGGTATGGAGCCAAAATTGAGGCGTCCCATTTTTTGGATATCTTTTCATAATTTGTCCCTATGGATTTATGAAATTGCATTCGCATTTATTCGGGGTCGTCCGCAAGTGAATCGGGGCTGAAACCAATGAAACTAGGTTTCAAAATAATTCTCGTAGGCAGGGGTACACGAGGTATGGAGCCAAAATTGAGGCGTCCCATTTTTTGGATATCTTTTCATAATTTGTCCCTATGGATTTATGAAATTGCATTCGCATTTATTCGGGGTCGTCCGCAAGTGAATCGGGGCTGAAACCAATGAAACTAGGTTTCAAAATAATTCTCGTAGGCAGGGGTACACGAGGTATGGAGCCAAAATTGAGGCGTCCCATTTTTTGGATATCTTTTCATAATTTGTCCCTATGGATTTATGAAATTGCATTCGCATTTATTCGGGGTCGTCCGCAAGTGAATCGGGGCTGAAACCAATGAAACTAGGTTTCAAAATAATTCTCGTAGGCAGGGGTACACGAGGTATGGAGCCAAAATTGAGGCGTCCCATTTTTTGGATATCTTTTCATAATTTGTCCCTATGGATTTATGAAATTGCATTCGCATTTATTCGGGGTCGTCCGCAAGTGAATCGGGGCTGAAACCAATGAAACTAGGTTTCAAAATAATTCTCGTAGGCAGGGGTACACGAGGTATGGAGCCAAAATTGAGGCGTCCCATTTTTTGGATATCTTTTCATAATTTGTCCCTATGGATTTATGAAATTGCATTCGCATTTATTCGGGGTCGTCCGCAAGTGAATCGGGGCTGAAACCAATGAAACTAGGTTTCAAAATAATTCTCGTAGGCAGGGGTACACGAGGTATGGAGCCAAAATTGAGGCGTCCCATTTTTTGGATATCTTTTCATAATTTGTCCCTATGGATTTATGAAATTGCATTCGCATTTATTCGGGGTCGTCCGCAAGTGAATCGGGGCTGAAACCAATGAAACTAGGTTTCAAAATAATTCTCGTAGGCAGGGGTACACGAGGTATGGAGCCAAAATTGAGGCGTCCCATTTTTTGGATATCTTTTCATAATTTGTCCCTATGGATTTATGAAATTGCATTCGCATTTATTCGGGGTCGTCCGCAAGTGAATCGGGGCTGAAACCAATGAAACTAGGTTTCAAAATAATTCTCGTAGGCAGGGGTACACGAGGTATGGAGCCAAAATTGAGGCGTCCCATTTTTTGGATATCTTTTCATAATTTGTCCCTATGGATTTATGAAATTGCATTCGCATTTATTCGGGGTCGTCCGCAAGTGAATCGGGGCTGAAACCAATGAAACTAGGTTTCAAAATAATTCTCGTAGGCAGGGGTACACGAGGTATGGAGCCAAAATTGAGGCGTCCCATTTTTTGGATATCTTTTCATAATTTGTCCCTATGGATTTATGAAATTGCATTCGCATTTATTCGGGGTCGTCCGCAAGTGAATCGGGGCTGAAACCAATGAAACTAGGTTTCAAAATAATTCTCGTAGGCAGGGGTACACGAGGTATGGAGCCAAAATTGAGGCGTCCCATTTTTTGGATATCTTTTCATAATTTGTCCCTATGGATTTATGAAATTGCATTCGCATTTATTCGGGGTCGTCCGCAAGTGAATCGGGGCTGAAACCAATGAAACTAGGTTTCAAAATAATTCTCGTAGGCAGGGGTACACGAGGTATGGAGCCAAAATTGAGGCGTCCCATTTTTTGGATATCTTTTCATAATTTGTCCCTATGGATTTATGAAATTGCATTCGCATTTATTCGGGGTCGTCCGCAAGTGAATCGGGGCTGAAACCAATGAAACTAGGTTTCAAAATAATTCTCGTAGGCAGGGGTACACGAGGTATGGAGCCAAAATTGAGGCGTCCCATTTTTTGGATATCTTTTCATAATTTGTCCCTATGGATTTATGAAATTGCATTCGCATTTATTCGGGGTCGTCCGCAAGTGAATCGGGGCTGAAACCAATGAAACTAGGTTTCAAAATAATTCTCGTAGGCAGGGGTACACGAGGTATGGAGCCAAAATTGAGGCGTCCCATTTTTTGGATATCTTTTCATAATTTGTCCCTATGGATTTATGAAATTGCATTCGCATTTATTCGGGGTCGTCCGCAAGTGAATCGGGGCTGAAACCAATGAAACTAGGTTTCAAAATAATTCTCGTAGGCAGGGGTACACGAGGTATGGAGCCAAAATTGAGGCGTCCCATTTTTTGGATATCTTTTCATAATTTGTCCCTATGGATTTATGAAATTGCATTCGCATTTATTCGGGGTCGTCCGCAAGTGAATCGGGGCTGAAACCAATGAAACTAGGTTTCAAAATAATTCTCGTAGGCAGGGGTACACGAGGTATGGAGCCAAAATTGAGGCGTCCCATTTTTTGGATATCTTTTCATAATTTGTCCCTATGGATTTATGAAATTGCATTCGCATTTATTCGGGGTCGTCCGCAAGTGAATCGGGGCTGAAACCAATGAAACTAGGTTTCAAAATAATTCTCGTAGGCAGGGGTACACGAGGTATGGAGCCAAAATTGAGGCGTCCCATTTTTTGGATATCTTTTCATAATTTGTCCCTATGGATTTATGAAATTGCATTCGCATTTATTCGGGGTCGTCCGCAAGTGAATCGGGGCTGAAACCAATGAAACTAGGTTTCAAAATAATTCTCGTAGGCAGGGGTACACGAGGTATGGAGCCAAAATTGAGGCGTCCCATTTTTTGGATATCTTTTCATAATTTGTCCCTATGGATTTATGAAATTGCATTCGCATTTATTCGGGGTCGTCCGCAAGTGAATCGGGGCTGAAACCAATGAAACTAGGTTTCAAAATAATTCTCGTAGGCAGGGGTACACGAGGTATGGAGCCAAAATTGAGGCGTCCCATTTTTTGGATATCTTTTCATAATTTGTCCCTATGGATTTATGAAATTGCATTCGCATTTATTCGGGGTCGTCCGCAAGTGAATCGGGGCTGAAACCAATGAAACTAGGTTTCAAAATAATTCTCGTAGGCAGGGGTACACGAGGTATGGAGCCAAAATTGAGGCGTCCCATTTTTTGGATATCTTTTCATAATTTGTCCCTATGGATTTATGAAATTGCATTCGCATTTATTCGGGGTCGTCCGCAAGTGAATCGGGGCTGAAACCAATGAAACTAGGTTTCAAAATAATTCTCGTAGGCAGGGGTACACGAGGTATGGAGCCAAAATTGAGGCGTCCCATTTTTTGGATATCTTTTCATAATTTGTCCCTATGGATTTATGAAATTGCATTCGCATTTATTCGGGGTCGTCCGCAAGTGAATCGGGGCTGAAACCAATGAAACTAGGTTTCAAAATAATTCTCGTAGGCAGGGGTACACGAGGTATGGAGCCAAAATTGAGGCGTCCCATTTTTTGGATATCTTTTCATAATTTGTCCCTATGGATTTATGAAATTGCATTCGCATTTATTCGGGGTCGTCCGCAAGTGAATCGGGGCTGAAACCAATGAAACTAGGTTTCAAAATAATTCTCGTAGGCAGGGGTACACGAGGTATGGAGCCAAAATTGAGGCGTCCCATTTTTTGGATATCTTTTCATAATTTGTCCCTATGGATTTATGAAATTGCATTCGCATTTATTCGGGGTCGTCCGCAAGTGAATCGGGGCTGAAACCAATGAAACTAGGTTTCAAAATAATTCTCGTAGGCAGGGGTACACGAGGTATGGAGCCAAAATTGAGGCGTCCCATTTTTTGGATATCTTTTCATAATTTGTCCCTATGGATTTATGAAATTGCATTCGCATTTATTCGGGGTCGTCCGCAAGTGAATCGGGGCTGAAACCAATGAAACTAGGTTTCAAAATAATTCTCGTAGGCAGGGGTACACGAGGTATGGAGCCAAAATTGAGGCGTCCCATTTTTTGGATATCTTTTCATAATTTGTCCCTATGGATTTATGAAATTGCATTCGCATTTATTCGGGGTCGTCCGCAAGTGAATCGGGGCTGAAACCAATGAAACTAGGTTTCAAAATAATTCTCGTAGGCAGGGGTACACGAGGTATGGAGCCAAAATTGAGGCGTCCCATTTTTTGGATATCTTTTCATAATTTGTCCCTATGGATTTATGAAATTGCATTCGCATTTATTCGGGGTCGTCCGCAAGTGAATCGGGGCTGAAACCAATGAAACTAGGTTTCAAAATAATTCTCGTAGGCAGGGGTACACGAGGTATGGAGCCAAAATTGAGGCGTCCCATTTTTTGGATATCTTTTCATAATTTGTCCCTATGGATTTATGAAATTGCATTCGCATTTATTCGGGGTCGTCCGCAAGTGAATCGGGGCTGAAACCAATGAAACTAGGTTTCAAAATAATTCTCGTAGGCAGGGGTACACGAGGTATGGAGCCAAAATTGAGGCGTCCCATTTTTTGGATATCTTTTCATAATTTGTCCCTATGGATTTATGAAATTGCATTCGCATTTATTCGGGGTCGTCCGCAAGTGAATCGGGGCTGAAACCAATGAAACTAGGTTTCAAAATAATTCTCGTAGGCAGGGGTACACGAGGTATGGAGCCAAAATTGAGGCGTCCCATTTTTTGGATATCTTTTCATAATTTGTCCCTATGGATTTATGAAATTGCATTCGCATTTATTCGGGGTCGTCCGCAAGTGAATCGGGGCTGAAACCAATGAAACTAGGTTTCAAAATAATTCTCGTAGGCAGGGGTACACGAGGTATGGAGCCAAAATTGAGGCGTCCCATTTTTTGGATATCTTTTCATAATTTGTCCCTATGGATTTATGAAATTGCATTCGCATTTATTCGGGGTCGTCCGCAAGTGAATCGGGGCTGAAACCAATGAAACTAGGTTTCAAAATAATTCTCGTAGGCAGGGGTACACGAGGTATGGAGCCAAAATTGAGGCGTCCCATTTTTTGGATATCTTTTCATAATTTGTCCCTATGGATTTATGAAATTGCATTCGCATTTATTCGGGGTCGTCCGCAAGTGAATCGGGGCTGAAACCAATGAAACTAGGTTTCAAAATAATTCTCGTAGGCAGGGGTACACGAGGTATGGAGCCAAAATTGAGGCGTCCCATTTTTTGGATATCTTTTCATAATTTGTCCCTATGGATTTATGAAATTGCATTCGCATTTATTCGGGGTCGTCCGCAAGTGAATCGGGGCTGAAACCAATGAAACTAGGTTTCAAAATAATTCTCGTAGGCAGGGGTACACGAGGTATGGAGCCAAAATTGAGGCGTCCCATTTTTTGGATATCTTTTCATAATTTGTCCCTATGGATTTATGAAATTGCATTCGCATTTATTCGGGGTCGTCCGCAAGTGAATCGGGGCTGAAACCAATGAAACTAGGTTTCAAAATAATTCTCGTAGGCAGGGGTACACGAGGTATGGAGCCAAAATTGAGGCGTCCCATTTTTTGGATATCTTTTCATAATTTGTCCCTATGGATTTATGAAATTGCATTCGCATTTATTCGGGGTCGTCCGCAAGTGAATCGGGGCTGAAACCAATGAAACTAGGTTTCAAAATAATTCTCGTAGGCAGGGGTACACGAGGTATGGAGCCAAAATTGAGGCGTCCCATTTTTTGGATATCTTTTCATAATTTGTCCCTATGGATTTATGAAATTGCATTCGCATTTATTCGGGGTCGTCCGCAAGTGAATCGGGGCTGAAACCAATGAAACTAGGTTTCAAAATAATTCTCGTAGGCAGGGGTACACGAGGTATGGAGCCAAAATTGAGGCGTCCCATTTTTTGGATATCTTTTCATAATTTGTCCCTATGGATTTATGAAATTGCATTCGCATTTATTCGGGGTCGTCCGCAAGTGAATCGGGGCTGAAACCAATGAAACTAGGTTTCAAAATAATTCTCGTAGGCAGGGGTACACGAGGTATGGAGCCAAAATTGAGGCGTCCCATTTTTTGGATATCTTTTCATAATTTGTCCCTATGGATTTATGAAATTGCATTCGCATTTATTCGGGGTCGTCCGCAAGTGAATCGGGGCTGAAACCAATGAAACTAGGTTTCAAAATAATTCTCGTAGGCAGGGGTACACGAGGTATGGAGCCAAAATTGAGGCGTCCCATTTTTTGGATATCTTTTCATAATTTGTCCCTATGGATTTATGAAATTGCATTCGCATTTATTCGGGGTCGTCCGCAAGTGAATCGGGGCTGAAACCAATGAAACTAGGTTTCAAAATAATTCTCGTAGGCAGGGGTACACGAGGTATGGAGCCAAAATTGAGGCGTCCCATTTTTTGGATATCTTTTCATAATTTGTCCCTATGGATTTATGAAATTGCATTCGCATTTATTCGGGGTCGTCCGCAAGTGAATCGGGGCTGAAACCAATGAAACTAGGTTTCAAAATAATTCTCGTAGGCAGGGGTACACGAGGTATGGAGCCAAAATTGAGGCGTCCCATTTTTTGGATATCTTTTCATAATTTGTCCCTATGGATTTATGAAATTGCATTCGCATTTATTCGGGGTCGTCCGCAAGTGAATCGGGGCTGAAACCAATGAAACTAGGTTTCAAAATAATTCTCGTAGGCAGGGGTACACGAGGTATGGAGCCAAAATTGAGGCGTCCCATTTTTTGGATATCTTTTCATAATTTGTCCCTATGGATTTATGAAATTGCATTCGCATTTATTCGGGGTCGTCCGCAAGTGAATCGGGGCTGAAACCAATGAAACTAGGTTTCAAAATAATTCTCGTAGGCAGGGGTACACGAGGTATGGAGCCAAAATTGAGGCGTCCCATTTTTTGGATATCTTTTCATAATTTGTCCCTATGGATTTATGAAATTGCATTCGCATTTATTCGGGGTCGTCCGCAAGTGAATCGGGGCTGAAACCAATGAAACTAGGTTTCAAAATAATTCTCGTAGGCAGGGGTACACGAGGTATGGAGCCAAAATTGAGGCGTCCCATTTTTTGGATATCTTTTCATAATTTGTCCCTATGGATTTATGAAATTGCATTCGCATTTATTCGGGGTCGTCCGCAAGTGAATCGGGGCTGAAACCAATGAAACTAGGTTTCAAAATAATTCTCGTAGGCAGGGGTACACGAGGTATGGAGCCAAAATTGAGGCGTCCCATTTTTTGGATATCTTTTCATAATTTGTCCCTATGGATTTATGAAATTGCATTCGCATTTATTCGGGGTCGTCCGCAAGTGAATCGGGGCTGAAACCAATGAAACTAGGTTTCAAAATAATTCTCGTAGGCAGGGGTACACGAGGTATGGAGCCAAAATTGAGGCGTCCCATTTTTTGGATATCTTTTCATAATTTGTCCCTATGGATTTATGAAATTGCATTCGCATTTATTCGGGGTCGTCCGCAAGTGAATCGGGGCTGAAACCAATGAAACTAGGTTTCAAAATAATTCTCGTAGGCAGGGGTACACGAGGTATGGAGCCAAAATTGAGGCGTCCCATTTTTTGGATATCTTTTCATAATTTGTCCCTATGGATTTATGAAATTGCATTCGCATTTATTCGGGGTCGTCCGCAAGTGAATCGGGGCTGAAACCAATGAAACTAGGTTTCAAAATAATTCTCGTAGGCAGGGGTACACGAGGTATGGAGCCAAAATTGAGGCGTCCCATTTTTTGGATATCTTTTCATAATTTGTCCCTATGGATTTATGAAATTGCATTCGCATTTATTCGGGGTCGTCCGCAAGTGAATCGGGGCTGAAACCAATGAAACTAGGTTTCAAAATAATTCTCGTAGGCAGGGGTACACGAGGTATGGAGCCAAAATTGAGGCGTCCCATTTTTTGGATATCTTTTCATAATTTGTCCCTATGGATTTATGAAATTGCATTCGCATTTATTCGGGGTCGTCCGCAAGTGAATCGGGGCTGAAACCAATGAAACTAGGTTTCAAAATAATTCTCGTAGGCAGGGGTACACGAGGTATGGAGCCAAAATTGAGGCGTCCCATTTTTTGGATATCTTTTCATAATTTGTCCCTATGGATTTATGAAATTGCATTCGCATTTATTCGGGGTCGTCCGCAAGTGAATCGGGGCTGAAACCAATGAAACTAGGTTTCAAAATAATTCTCGTAGGCAGGGGTACACGAGGTATGGAGCCAAAATTGAGGCGTCCCATTTTTTGGATATCTTTTCATAATTTGTCCCTATGGATTTATGAAATTGCATTCGCATTTATTCGGGGTCGTCCGCAAGTGAATCGGGGCTGAAACCAATGAAACTAGGTTTCAAAATAATTCTCGTAGGCAGGGGTACACGAGGTATGGAGCCAAAATTGAGGCGTCCCATTTTTTGGATATCTTTTCATAATTTGTCCCTATGGATTTATGAAATTGCATTCGCATTTATTCGGGGTCGTCCGCAAGTGAATCGGGGCTGAAACCAATGAAACTAGGTTTCAAAATAATTCTCGTAGGCAGGGGTACACGAGGTATGGAGCCAAAATTGAGGCGTCCCATTTTTTGGATATCTTTTCATAATTTGTCCCTATGGATTTATGAAATTGCATTCGCATTTATTCGGGGTCGTCCGCAAGTGAATCGGGGCTGAAACCAATGAAACTAGGTTTCAAAATAATTCTCGTAGGCAGGGGTACACGAGGTATGGAGCCAAAATTGAGGCGTCCCATTTTTTGGATATCTTTTCATAATTTGTCCCTATGGATTTATGAAATTGCATTCGCATTTATTCGGGGTCGTCCGCAAGTGAATCGGGGCTGAAACCAATGAAACTAGGTTTCAAAATAATTCTCGTAGGCAGGGGTACACGAGGTATGGAGCCAAAATTGAGGCGTCCCATTTTTTGGATATCTTTTCATAATTTGTCCCTATGGATTTATGAAATTGCATTCGCATTTATTCGGGGTCGTCCGCAAGTGAATCGGGGCTGAAACCAATGAAACTAGGTTTCAAAATAATTCTCGTAGGCAGGGGTACACGAGGTATGGAGCCAAAATTGAGGCGTCCCATTTTTTGGATATCTTTTCATAATTTGTCCCTATGGATTTATGAAATTGCATTCGCATTTATTCGGGGTCGTCCGAAAGTGAATCGGGGCTGAAACCAATGAAACTAGGTTTCAAAATAATTCTCGTAGGCAGGGGTACACGAGGTATGGAGCCAAAATTGAGGCGTCCCATTTTTTGGATATCTTTTCATAATTTGTCCCTATGGATTTATGAAATTGCATTCGCATTTATTTGGGGTCGTCCGAAAGTGAATCGGGGCTGAAACCAATGAAACTAGGTTTCAAAATAATTCTCGTAGGCAGGGGTACACGAGGTATGGAGCCAAAATTGAGGCGTCCCATTTTTTGGATATCTTTTCATAATTTGTCCCTATGGATTTATGAAATTGCATTCGCATTTATTCGGGGTCGTCCGCAAGTGAATCGGGGCTGAAACCAATGAAACTAGGTTTCAAAATAATTCTCGTAGGCAGGGGTACACGAGGTATGGAGCCAAAATTGAGGCGTCCCATTTTTTGGATATCTTTTCATAATTTGTCCCTATGGATTTATGAAATTGCATTCGCATTTATTCGGGGTCGTCCGAAAGTGAATCGGGGCTGAAACCAATGAAACTAGGTTTCAAAATAATTCTCGTAGGCAGGGGTACACGAGGTATGGAGCCAAAATTGAGGCGTCCCATTTTTTGGATATCTTTTCATAATTTGTCCCTATGGATTTATGAAATTGCATTCGCATTTATTCGGGGTCGTCCGAAAGTGAATCGGGGCTGAAACCAATGAAACTAGGTTTCAAAATAATTCTCGTAGGCAGGGGTACACGAGGTATGGAGCCAAAATTGAGGCGTCCCATTTTTTGGATATCTTTTCATAATTTGTCCCTATGGATTTATGAAATTGCATTCGCATTTATTCGGGGTCGTCCGCAAGTGAATCGGGGCTGAAACCAATGAAACTAGGTTTCAAAATAATTCTCGTAGGCAGGGGTACACGAGGTATGGAGCCAAAATTGAGGCGTCCCATTTTTTGGATATCTTTTCATAATTTGTCCCTATGGATTTATGAAATTGCATTCGCATTTATTGGGGTCGTCCGAAAGTGAATCGGGGCTGAAACCAATGAAACTAGGTTTCAAAATAATTCTCG
The DNA here is from genome assembly GCF_009905375.1 of Apium graveolens. NCBI lineage: Eukaryota > Viridiplantae > Streptophyta > Magnoliopsida > Apiales > Apiaceae > Apium > Apium graveolens. Next base: position 50,103 of record NW_027419841.1, read on the forward strand.
TAGGCAGGGGTACACGAGGTATGGAGCCAAAATTGAGGCGTCCCATTTTTTGGATATCTTTTCATAATTTGTCCCTATGGATTTATGAAATTGCATTCGCATTTATTCGGGGTCGTCCGAAAGTGAATCGGGGCTGAAACCAATGAAACTAGGTTTCAAAATAATTCTCGTAGGCAGGGGTACACGAGGTATGGAGCCAAAATTGAGGCGTCCCATTTTTTGGATATCTTTTCATAATTTGTCCCTATGGATTTATGAAATTGCATTCGCATTTATTCGGGGTCGTCCGAAAGTGAATCGGGGCTGAAACCAATGAAACTAGGTTTCAAAATAATTCTCGTAGGCAGGGGTACACGAGGTATGGAGCCAAAATTGAGGCGTCCCATTTTTTGGATATCTTTTCATAATTTGTCCCTATGGATTTATGAAATTGCATTCGCATTTATTCGGGGTCGTCCGCAAGTGAATCGGGGCTGAAACCAATGAAACTAGGTTTCAAAATAATTCTCGTAGGCAGGGGTACACGAGGTATGGAGCCAAAATTGAGGCGTCCCATTTTTTGGATATCTTTTCATAATTTGTCCCTATGGATTTATGAAATTGCATTCGCATTTATTCGGGGTCGTCCGCAAGTGAATCGGGGCTGAAACCAATGAAACTAGGTTTCAAAATAATTCTCGTAGGCAGGGGTACACGAGGTATGGAGCCAAAATTGAGGCGTCCCATTTTTTGGATATCTTTTCATAATTTGTCCCTATGGATTTATGAAATTGCATTCGCATTTATTCGGGGTCGTCCGAAAGTGAATCGGGGCTGAAACCAATGAAACTAGGTTTCAAAATAATTCTCGTAGGCAGGGGTACACGAGGTATGGAGCCAAAATTGAGGCGTCCCATTTTTTGGATATCTTTTCATAATTTGTCCCTATGGATTTATGAAATTGCATTCGCATTTATTCGGGGTCGTCCGAAAGTGAATCGGGGCTGAAACCAATGAAACTAGGTTTCAAAATAATTCTCGTAGGCAGGGGTACACGAGGTATGGAGCCAAAATTGAGGCGTCCCATTTTTTGGATATCTTTTCATAATTTGTCCCTATGGATTTATGAAATTGCATTCGCATTTATTCGGGGTCGTCCGCAAGTGAATCGGGGCTGAAACCAATGAAACTAGGTTTCAAAATAATTCTCGTAGGCAGGGGTACACGAGGTATGGAGCCAAAATTGAGGCGTCCCATTTTTTGGATATCTTTTCATAATTTGTCCCTATGGATTTATGAAATTGCATTCGCATTTATTCGGGGTCGTCCGAAAGTGAATCGGGGCTGAAACCAATGAAACTAGGTTTCAAAATAATTCTCGTAGGCAGGGGTACACGAGGTATGGAGCCAAAATTGAGGCGTCCCATTTTTTGGATATCTTTTCATAATTTGTCCCTATGGATTTATGAAATTGCATTCGCATTTATTCGGGGTCGTCCGAAAGTGAATCGGGGCTGAAACCAATGAAACTAGGTTTCAAAATAATTCTCGTAGGCAGGGGTACACGAGGTATGGAGCCAAAATTGAGGCGTCCCATTTTTTGGATATCTTTTCATAATTTGTCCCTATGGATTTATGAAATTGCATTCGCATTTATTCGGGGTCGTCCGCAAGTGAATCGGGGCTGAAACCAATGAAACTAGGTTTCAAAATAATTCTCGTAGGCAGGGGTACACGAGGTATGGAGCCAAAATTGAGGCGTCCCATTTTTTGGATATCTTTTCATAATTTGTCCCTATGGATTTATGAAATTGCATTCGCATTTATTCGGGGTCGTCCGCAAGTGAATCGGGGCTGAAACCAATGAAACTAGGTTTCAAAATAATTCTCGTAGGCAGGGGTACACGAGGTATGGAGCCAAAATTGAGGCGTCCCATTTTTTGGATATCTTTTCATAATTTGTCCCTATGGATTTATGAAATTGCATTCGCATTTATTTGGGGTCGTCCGAAAGTGAATCGGGGCTGAAACCAATGAAACTAGGTTTCAAAATAATTCTCGTAGGCAGGGGTACACGAGGTATGGAGCCAAAATTGAGGCGTCCCATTTTTTGGATATCTTTTCATAATTTGTCCCTATGGATTTATGAAATTGCATTCGCATTTATTTGGGGTCGTCCGAAAGTGAATCGGGGCTGAAACCAATGAAACTAGGTTTCAAAATAATTCTCGTAGGCAGGGGTACACGAGGTATGGAGCCAAAATTGAGGCGTCCCATTTTTTGGATATCTTTTCATAATTTGTCCCTATGGATTTATGAAATTGCATTCGCATTTATTCGGGGTCGTCCGCAAGTGAATCGGGGCTGAAACCAATGAAACTAGGTTTCAAAATAATTCTCGTAGGCAGGGGTACACGAGGTATGGAGCCAAAATTGAGGCGTCCCATTTTTTGGATATCTTTTCATAATTTGTCCCTATGGATTTATGAAATTGCATTCGCATTTATTCGGGGTCGTCCGAAAGTGAATCGGGGCTGAAACCAATGAAACTAGGTTTCAAAATAATTCTCGTAGGCAGGGGTACACGAGGTATGGAGCCAAAATTGAGGCGTCCCATTTTTTGGATATCTTTTCATAATTTGTCCCTATGGATTTATGAAATTGCATTCGCATTTATTCGGGGTCGTCCGAAAGTGAATCGGGGCTGAAACCAATGAAACTAGGTTTCAAAATAATTCTCGTAGGCAGGGGTACACGAGGTATGGAGCCAAAATTGAGGCGTCCCATTTTTTGGATATCTTTTCATAATTTGTCCCTATGGATTTATGAAATTGCATTCGCATTTATTCGGGGTCGTCCGCAAGTGAATCGGGGCTGAAACCAATGAAACTAGGTTTCAAAATAATTCTCGTAGGCAGGGGTACACGAGGTATGGAGCCAAAATTGAGGCGTCCCATTTTTTGGATATCTTTTCATAATTTGTCCCTATGGATTTATGAAATTGCATTCGCATTTATTCGGGGTCGTCCGAAAGTGAATCGGGGCTGAAACCAATGAAACTAGGTTTCAAAATAATTCTCGTAGGCAGGGGTACACGAGGTATGGAGCCAAAATTGAGGCGTCCCATTTTTTGGATATCTTTTCATAATTTGTCCCTATGGATTTATGAAATTGCATTCGCATTTATTCGGGGTCGTCCGCAAGTGAATCGGGGCTGAAACCAATGAAACTAGGTTTCAAAATAATTCTCGTAGGCAGGGGTACACGAGGTATGGAGCCAAAATTGAGGCGTCCCATTTTTTGGATATCTTTTCATAATTTGTCCCTATGGATTTATGAAATTGCATTCGCATTTATTTGGGGTCGTCCGAAAGTGAATCGGGGCTGAAACCAATGAAACTAGGTTTCAAAATAATTCTCGTAGGCAGGGGTACACGAGGTATGGAGCCAAAATTGAGGCGTCCCATTTTTTGGATATCTTTTCATAATTTGTCCCTATGGATTTATGAAATTGCATTCGCATTTATTCGGGGTCGTCCGAAAGTGAATCGGGGCTGAAACCAATGAAACTAGGTTTCAAAATAATTCTCGTAGGCAGGGGTACACGAGGTATGGAGCCAAAATTGAGGCGTCCCATTTTTTGGATATCTTTTCATAATTTGTCCCTATGGATTTATGAAATTGCATTCGCATTTATTCGGGGTCGTCCGCAAGTGAATCGGGGCTGAAACCAATGAAACTAGGTTTCAAAATAATTCTCGTAGGCAGGGGTACACGAGGTATGGAGCCAAAATTGAGGCGTCCCATTTTTTGGATATCTTTTCATAATTTGTCCCTATGGATTTATGAAATTGCATTCGCATTTATTCGGGGTCGTCCGCAAGTGAATCGGGGCTGAAACCAATGAAACTAGGTTTCAAAATAATTCTCGTAGGCAGGGGTACACGAGGTATGGAGCCAAAATTGAGGCGTCCCATTTTTTGGATATCTTTTCATAATTTGTCCCTATGGATTTATGAAATTGCATTCGCATTTATTCGGGGTCGTCCGCAAGTGAATCGGGGCTGAAACCAATGAAACTAGGTTTCAAAATAATTCTCGTAGGCAGGGGTACACGAGGTATGGAGCCAAAATTGAGGCGTCCCATTTTTTGGATATCTTTTCATAATTTGTCCCTATGGATTTATGAAATTGCATTCGCATTTATTCGGGGTCGTCCGAAAGTGAATCGGGGCTGAAACCAATGAAACTAGGTTTCAAAATAATTCTCGTAGGCAGGGGTACACGAGGTATGGAGCCAAAATTGAGGCGTCCCATTTTTTGGATATCTTTTCATAATTTGTCCCTATGGATTTATGAAATTGCATTCGCATTTATTCGGGGTCGTCCGAAAGTGAATCGGGGCTGAAACCAATGAAACTAGGTTTCAAAATAATTCTCGTAGGCAGGGGTACACGAGGTATGGAGCCAAAATTGAGGCGTCCCATTTTTTGGATATCTTTTCATAATTTGTCCCTATGGATTTATGAAATTGCATTCGCATTTATTCGGGGTCGTCCGAAAGTGAATCGGGGCTGAAACCAATGAAACTAGGTTTCAAAATAATTCTCGTAGGCAGGGGTACACGAGGTATGGAGCCAAAATTGAGGCGTCCCATTTTTTGGATATCTTTTCATAATTTGTCCCTATGGATTTATGAAATTGCATTCGCATTTATTTGGGGTCGTCCGAAAGTGAATCGGGGCTGAAACCAATGAAACTAGGTTTCAAAATAATTCTCGTAGGCAGGGGTACACGAGGTATGGAGCCAAAATTGAGGCGTCCCATTTTTTGGATATCTTTTCATAATTTGTCCCTATGGATTTATGAAATTGCATTCGCATTTATTCGGGGTCGTCCGAAAGTGAATCGGGGCTGAAACCAATGAAACTAGGTTTCAAAATAATTCTCGTAGGCAGGGGTACACGAGGTATGGAGCCAAAATTGAGGCGTCCCATTTTTTGGATATCTTTTCATAATTTGTCCCTATGGATTTATGAAATTGCATTCGCATTTATTTGGGGTCGTCCGAAAGTGAATCGGGGCTGAAACCAATGAAACTAGGTTTCAAAATAATTCTCGTAGGCAGGGGTACACGAGGTATGGAGCCAAAATTGAGGCGTCCCATTTTTTGGATATCTTTTCATAATTTGTCCCTATGGATTTATGAAATTGCATTCGCATTTATTCGGGGTCGTCCGAAAGTGAATCGGGGCTGAAACCAATGAAACTAGGTTTCAAAATAATTCTCGTAGGCAGGGGTACACGAGGTATGGAGCCAAAATTGAGGCGTCCCATTTTTTGGATATCTTTTCATAATTTGTCCCTATGGATTTATGAAATTGCATTCGCATTTATTCGGGGTCGTCCGAAAGTGAATCGGGGCTGAAACCAATGAAACTAGGTTTCAAAATAATTCTCGTAGGCAGGGGTACACGAGGTATGGAGCCAAAATTGAGGCGTCCCATTTTTTGGATATCTTTTCATAATTTGTCCCTATGGATTTATGAAATTGCATTCGCATTTATTCGGGGTCGTCCGCAAGTGAATCGGGGCTGAAACCAATGAAACTAGGTTTCAAAATAATTCTCGTAGGCAGGGGTACACGAGGTATGGAGCCAAAATTGAGGCGTCCCATTTTTTGGATATCTTTTCATAATTTGTCCCTATGGATTTATGAAATTGCATTCGCATTTATTCGGGGTCGTCCGAAAGTGAATCGGGGCTGAAACCAATGAAACTAGGTTTCAAAATAATTCTCGTAGGCAGGGGTACACGAGGTATGGAGCCAAAATTGAGGCGTCCCATTTTTTGGATATCTTTTCATAATTTGTCCCTATGGATTTATGAAATTGCATTCGCATTTATTCGGGGTCGTCCGAAAGTGAATCGGGGCTGAAACCAATGAAACTAGGTTTCAAAATAATTCTCGTAGGCAGGGGTACACGAGGTATGGAGCCAAAATTGAGGCGTCCCATTTTTTGGATATCTTTTCATAATTTGTCCCTATGGATTTATGAAATTGCATTCGCATTTATTCGGGGTCGTCCGAAAGTGAATCGGGGCTGAAACCAATGAAACTAGGTTTCAAAATAATTCTCGTAGGCAGGGGTACACGAGGTATGGAGCCAAAATTGAGGCGTCCCATTTTTTGGATATCTTTTCATAATTTGTCCCTATGGATTTATGAAATTGCATTCGCATTTATTCGGGGTCGTCCGAAAGTGAATCGGGGCTGAAACCAATGAAACTAGGTTTCAAAATAATTCTCGTAGGCAGGGGTACACGAGGTATGGAGCCAAAATTGAGGCGTCCCATTTTTTGGATATCTTTTCATAATTTGTCCCTATGGATTTATGAAATTGCATTCGCATTTATTTGGGGTCGTCCGAAAGTGAATCGGGGCTGAAACCAATGAAACTAGGTTTCAAAATAATTCTCGTAGGCAGGGGTACACGAGGTATGGAGCCAAAATTGAGGCGTCCCATTTTTTGGATATCTTTTCATAATTTGTCCCTATGGATTTATGAAATTGCATTCGCATTTATTCGGGGTCGTCCGAAAGTGAATCGGGGCTGAAACCAATGAAACTAGGTTTCAAAATAATTCTCGTAGGCAGGGGTACACGAGGTATGGAGCCAAAATTGAGGCGTCCCATTTTTTGGATATCTTTTCATAATTTGTCCCTATGGATTTATGAAATTGCATTCGCATTTATTTGGGGTCGTCCGAAAGTGAATCGGGGCTGAAACCAATGAAACTAGGTTTCAAAATAATTCTCGTAGGCAGGGGTACACGAGGTATGGAGCCAAAATTGAGGCGTCCCATTTTTTGGATATCTTTTCATAATTTGTCCCTATGGATTTATGAAATTGCATTCGCATTTATTTGGGGTCGTCCGAAAGTGAATCGGGGCTGAAACCAATGAAACTAGGTTTCAAAATAATTCTCGTAGGCAGGGGTACACGAGGTATGGAGCCAAAATTGAGGCGTCCCATTTTTTGGATATCTTTTCATAATTTGTCCCTATGGATTTATGAAATTGCATTCGCATTTATTCGGGGTCGTCCGAAAGTGAATCGGGGCTGAAACCAATGAAACTAGGTTTCAAAATAATTCTCGTAGGCAGGGGTACACGAGGTATGGAGCCAAAATTGAGGCGTCCCATTTTTTGGATATCTTTTCATAATTTGTCCCTATGGATTTATGAAATTGCATTCGCATTTATTCGGGGTCGTCCGAAAGTGAATCGGGGCTGAAACCAATGAAACTAGGTTTCAAAATAATTCTCGTAGGCAGGGGTACACGAGGTATGGAGCCAAAATTGAGGCGTCCCATTTTTTGGATATCTTTTCATAATTTGTCCCTATGGATTTATGAAATTGCATTCGCATTTATTCGGGGTCGTCCGAAAGTGAATCGGGGCTGAAACCAATGAAACTAGGTTTCAAAATAATTCTCGTAGGCAGGGGTACACGAGGTATGGAGCCAAAATTGAGGCGTCCCATTTTTTGGATATCTTTTCATAATTTGTCCCTATGGATTTATGAAATTGCATTCGCATTTATTCGGGGTCGTCCGAAAGTGAATCGGGGCTGAAACCAATGAAACTAGGTTTCAAAATAATTCTCGTAGGCAGGGGTACACGAGGTATGGAGCCAAAATTGAGGCGTCCCATTTTTTGGATATCTTTTCATAATTTGTCCCTATGGATTTATGAAATTGCATTCGCATTTATTCGGGGTCGTCCGAAAGTGAATCGGGGCTGAAACCAATGAAACTAGGTTTCAAAATAATTCTCGTAGGCAGGGGTACACGAGGTATGGAGCCAAAATTGAGGCGTCCCATTTTTTGGATATCTTTTCATAATTTGTCCCTATGGATTTATGAAATTGCATTCGCATTTATTCGGGGTCGTCCGAAAGTGAATCGGGGCTGAAACCAATGAAACTAGGTTTCAAAATAATTCTCGTAGGCAGGGGTACACGAGGTATGGAGCCAAAATTGAGGCGTCCCATTTTTTGGATATCTTTTCATAATTTGTCCCTATGGATTTATGAAATTGCATTCGCATTTATTTGGGGTCGTCCGAAAGTGAATCGGGGCTGAAACCAATGAAACTAGGTTTCAAAATAATTCTCGTAGGCAGGGGTACACGAGGTATGGAGCCAAAATTGAGGCGTCCCATTTTTTGGATATCTTTTCATAATTTGTCCCTATGGATTTATGAAATTGCATTCGCATTTATTTGGGGTCGTCCGAAAGTGAATCGGGGCTGAAACCAATGAAACTAGGTTTCAAAATAATTCTCGTAGGCAGGGGTACACGAGGTATGGAGCCAAAATTGAGGCGTCCCATTTTTTGGATATCTTTTCATAATTTGTCCCTATGGATTTATGAAATTGCATTCGCATTTATTTGGGGTCGTCCGAAAGTGAATCGGGGCTGAAACCAATGAAACTAGGTTTCAAAATAATTCTCGTAGGCAGGGGTACACGAGGTATGGAGCCAAAATTGAGGCGTCCCATTTTTTGGATATCTTTTCATAATTTGTCCCTATGGATTTATGAAATTGCATTCGCATTTATTTGGGGTCGTCCGAAAGTGAATCGGGGCTGAAACCAATGAAACTAGGTTTCAAAATAATTCTCGTAGGCAGGGGTACACGAGGTATGGAGCCAAAATTGAGGCGTCCCATTTTTTGGATATCTTTTCATAATTTGTCCCTATGGATTTATGAAATTGCATTCGCATTTATTCGGGGTCGTCCGAAAGTGAATCGGGGCTGAAACCAATGAAACTAGGTTTCAAAATAATTCTCGTAGGCAGGGGTACACGAGGTATGGAGCCAAAATTGAGGCGTCCCATTTTTTGGATATCTTTTCATAATTTGTCCCTATGGATTTATGAAATTGCATTCGCATTTATTTGGGGTCGTCCGAAAGTGAATCGGGGCTGAAACCAATGAAACTAGGTTTCAAAATAATTCTCGTAGGCAGGGGTACACGAGGTATGGAGCCAAAATTGAGGCGTCCCATTTTTTGGATATCTTTTCATAATTTGTCCCTATGGATTTATGAAATTGCATTCGCATTTATTTGGGGTCGTCCGAAAGTGAATCGGGGCTGAAACCAATGAAACTAGGTTTCAAAATAATTCTCGTAGGCAGGGGTACACGAGGTATGGAGCCAAAATTGAGGCGTCCCATTTTTTGGATATCTTTTCATAATTTGTCCCTATGGATTTATGAAATTGCATTCGCATTTATTCGGGGTCGTCCGAAAGTGAATCGGGGCTGAAACCAATGAAACTAGGTTTCAAAATAATTCTCGTAGGCAGGGGTACACGAGGTATGGAGCCAAAATTGAGGCGTCCCATTTTTTGGATATCTTTTCATAATTTGTCCCTATGGATTTATGAAATTGCATTCGCATTTATTTGGGGTCGTCCGAAAGTGAATCGGGGCTGAAACCAATGAAACTAGGTTTCAAAATAATTCTCGTAGGCAGGGGTACACGAGGTATGGAGCCAAAATTGAGGCGTCCCATTTTTTGGATATCTTTTCATAATTTGTCCCTATGGATTTATGAAATTGCATTCGCATTTATTTGGGGTCGTCCGAAAGTGAATCGGGGCTGAAACCAATGAAACTAGGTTTCAAAATAATTCTCGTAGGCAGGGGTACACGAGGTATGGAGCCAAAATTGAGGCGTCCCATTTTTTGGATATCTTTTCATAATTTGTCCCTATGGATTTATGAAATTGCATTCGCATTTATTCGGGGTCGTCCGAAAGTGAATCGGGGCTGAAACCAATGAAACTAGGTTTCAAAATAATTCTCGTAGGCAGGGGTACACGAGGTATGGAGCCAAAATTGAGGCGTCCCATTTTTTGGATATCTTTTCATAATTTGTCCCTATGGATTTATGAAATTGCATTCGCATTTATTTGGGGTCGTCCGAAAGTGAATCGGGGCTGAAACCAATGAAACTAGGTTTCAAAATAATTCTCGTAGGCAGGGGTACACGAGGTATGGAGCCAAAATTGAGGCGTCCCATTTTTTGGATATCTTTTCATAATTTGTCCCTATGGATTTATGAAATTGCATTCGCATTTATTCGGGGTCGTCCGAAAGTGAATCGGGGCTGAAACCAATGAAACTAGGTTTCAAAATAATTCTCGTAGGCAGGGGTACACGAGGTATGGAGCCAAAATTGAGGCGTCCCATTTTTTGGATATCTTTTCATAATTTGTCCCTATGGATTTATGAAATTGCATTCGCATTTATTTGGGGTCGTCCGAAAGTGAATCGGGGCTGAAACCAATGAAACTAGGTTTCAAAATAATTCTCGTAGGCAGGGGTACACGAGGTATGGAGCCAAAATTGAGGCGTCCCATTTTTTGGATATCTTTTCATAATTTGTCCCTATGGATTTATGAAATTGCATTCGCATTTATTTGGGGTCGTCCGAAAGTGAATCGGGGCTGAAACCAATGAAACTAGGTTTCAAAATAATTCTCGTAGGCAGGGGTACACGAGGTATGGAGCCAAAATTGAGGCGTCCCATTTTTTGGATATCTTTTCATAATTTGTCCCTATGGATTTATGAAATTGCATTCGCATTTATTTGGGGTCGTCCGAAAGTGAATCGGGGCTGAAACCAATGAAACTAGGTTTCAAAATAATTCTCGTAGGCAGGGGTACACGAGGTATGGAGCCAAAATTGAGGCGTCCCATTTTTTGGATATCTTTTCATAATTTGTCCCTATGGATTTATGAAATTGCATTCGCATTTATTTGGGGTCGTCCGAAAGTGAATCGGGGCTGAAACCAATGAAACTAGGTTTCAAAATAATTCTCGTAGGCAGGGGTACACGAGGTATGGAGCCAAAATTGAGGCGTCCCATTTTTTGGATATCTTTTCATAATTTGTCCCTATGGATTTATGAAATTGCATTCGCATTTATTTGGGGTCGTCCGAAAGTGAATCGGGGCTGAAACCAATGAAACTAGGTTTCAAAATAATTCTCGTAGGCAGGGGTACACGAGGTATGGAGCCAAAATTGAGGCGTCCCATTTTTTGGATATCTTTTCATAATTTGTCCCTATGGATTTATGAAATTGCATTCGCATTTATTTGGGGTCGTCCGAAAGTGAATCGGGGCTGAAACCAATGAAACTAGGTTTCAAAATAATTCTCGTAGGCAGGGGTACACGAGGTATGGAGCCAAAATTGAGGCGTCCCATTTTTTGGATATCTTTTCATAATTTGTCCCTATGGATTTATGAAATTGCATTCGCATTTATTTGGGGTCGTCCGAAAGTGAATCGGGGCTGAAACCAATGAAACTAGGTTTCAAAATAATTCTCGTAGGCAGGGGTACACGAGGTATGGAGCCAAAATTGAGGCGTCCCATTTTTTGGATATCTTTTCATAATTTGTCCCTATGGATTTATGAAATTGCATTCGCATTTATTTGGGGTCGTCCGAAAGTGAATCGGGGCTGAAACCAATGAAACTAGGTTTCAAAATAATTCTCGTAGGCAGGGGTACACGAGGTATGGAGCCAAAATTGAGGCGTCCCATTTTTTGGATATCTTTTCATAATTTGTCCCTATGGATTTATGAAATTGCATTCGCATTTATTTGGGGTCGTCCGAAAGTGAATCGGGGCTGAAACCAATGAAACTAGGTTTCAAAATAATTCTCGTAGGCAGGGGTACACGAGGTATGGAGCCAAAATTGAGGCGTCCCATTTTTTGGATATCTTTTCATAATTTGTCCCTATGGATTTATGAAATTGCATTCGCATTTATTTGGGGTCGTCCGAAAGTGAATCGGGGCTGAAACCAATGAAACTAGGTTTCAAAATAATTCTCGTAGGCAGGGGTACACGAGGTATGGAGCCAAAATTGAGGCGTCCCATTTTTTGGATATCTTTTCATAATTTGTCCCTATGGATTTATGAAATTGCATTCGCATTTATTTGGGGTCGTCCGAAAGTGAATCGGGGCTGAAACCAATGAAACTAGGTTTCAAAATAATTCTCGTAGGCAGGGGTACACGAGGTATGGAGCCAAAATTGAGGCGTCCCATTTTTTGGATATCTTTTCATAATTTGTCCCTATGGATTTATGAAATTGCATTCGCATTTATTTGGGGTCGTCCGAAAGTGAATCGGGGCTGAAACCAATGAAACTAGGTTTCAAAATAATTCTCGTAGGCAGGGGTACACGAGGTATGGAGCCAAAATTGAGGCGTCCCATTTTTTGGATATCTTTTCATAATTTGTCCCTATGGATTTATGAAATTGCATTCGCATTTATTGGGGTCGTCCGAAAGTGAATCGGGGCTGAAACCAATGAAACTAGGTTTCAAAATAATTCTCGTAGGCAGGGGTACACGAGGTATGGAGCCAAAATTGAGGCGTCCCATTTTTTGGATATCTTTTCATAATTTGTCCCTATGGATTTATGAAATTGCATTCGCATTTATTCGGGGTCGTCCGAAAGTGAATCGGGGCTGAAACCAATGAAACTAGGTTTCAAAATAATTCTCGTAGGCAGGGGTACACGAGGTATGGAGCCAAAATTGAGGCGTCCCATTTTTTGGATATCTTTTCATAATTTGTCCCTATGGATTTATGAAATTGCATTCGCATTTATTTGGGGTCGTCCGAAAGTGAATCGGGGCTGAAACCAATGAAACTAGGTTTCAAAATAATTCTCGTAGGCAGGGGTACACGAGGTATGGAGCCAAAATTGAGGCGTCCCATTTTTTGGATATCTTTTCATAATTTGTCCCTATGGATTTATGAAATTGCATTCGCATTTATTCGGGGTCGTCCGCAAGTGAATCGGGGCTGAAACCAATGAAACTAGGTTTCAAAATAATTCTCGTAGGCAGGGGTACACGAGGTATGGAGCCAAAATTGAGGCGTCCCATTTTTTGGATATCTTTTCATAATTTGTCCCTATGGATTTATGAAATTGCATTCGCATTTATTTGGGGTCGTCCGAAAGTGAATCGGGGCTGAAACCAATGAAACTAGGTTTCAAAATAATTCTCGTAGGCAGGGGTACACGAGGTATGGAGCCAAAATTGAGGCGTCCCATTTTTTGGATATCTTTTCATAATTTGTCCCTATGGATTTATGAAATTGCATTCGCATTTATTTGGGGTCGTCCGAAAGTGAATCGGGGCTGAAACCAATGAAACTAGGTTTCAAAATAATTCTCGTAGGCAGGGGTACACGAGGTATGGAGCCAAAATTGAGGCGTCCCATTTTTTGGATATCTTTTCATAATTTGTCCCTATGGATTTATGAAATTGCATTCGCATTTATTTGGGGTCGTCCGAAAGTGAATCGGGGCTGAAACCAATGAAACTAGGTTTCAAAATAATTCTCGTAGGCAGGGGTACACGAGGTATGGAGCCAAAATTGAGGCGTCCCATTTTTTGGATATCTTTTCATAATTTGTCCCTATGGATTTATGAAATTGCATTCGCATTTATTTGGGGTCGTCCGAAAGTGAATCGGGGCTGAAACCAATGAAACTAGGTTTCAAAATAATTCTCGTAGGCAGGGGTACACGAGGTATGGAGCCAAAATTGAGGCGTCCCATTTTTTGGATATCTTTTCATAATTTGTCCCTATGGATTTATGAAATTGCATTCGCATTTATTTGGGGTCGTCCGCAAGTGAATCGGGGCTGAAACCAATGAAACTAGGTTTCAAAATAATTCTCGTAGGCAGGGGTACACGAGGTATGGAGCCAAAATTGAGGCGTCCCATTTTTTGGATATCTTTTCATAATTTGTCCCTATGGATTTATGAAATTGCATTCGCATTTATTTGGGGTCGTCCGAAAGTGAATCGGGGCTGAAACCAATGAAACTAGGTTTCAAAATAATTCTCGTAGGCAGGGGTACACGAGGTATGGAGCCAAAATTGAGGCGTCCCATTTTTTGGATATCTTTTCATAATTTGTCCCTATGGATTTATGAAATTGCATTCGCATTTATTTGGGGTCGTCCGAAAGTGAATCGGGGCTGAAACCAATGAAACTAGGTTTCAAAATAATTCTCGTAGGCAGGGGTACACGAGGTATGGAGCCAAAATTGAGGCGTCCCATTTTTTGGATATCTTTTCATAATTTGTCCCTATGGATTTATGAAATTGCATTCGCATTTATTTGGGGTCGTCCGAAAGTGAATCGGGGCTGAAACCAATGAAACTAGGTTTCAAAATAATTCTCGTAGGCAGGGGTACACGAGGTATGGAGCCAAAATTGAGGCGTCCCATTTTTTGGATATCTTTTCATAATTTGTCCCTATGGATTTATGAAATTGCATTCGCATTTATTTGGGGTCGTCCGAAAGTGAATCGGGGCTGAAACCAATGAAACTAGGTTTCAAAATAATTCTCGTAGGCAGGGGTACACGAGGTATGGAGCCAAAATTGAGGCGTCCCATTTTTTGGATATCTTTTCATAATTTGTCCCTATGGATTTATGAAATTGCATTCGCATTTATTTGGGGTCGTCCGAAAGTGAATCGGGGCTGAAACCAATGAAACTAGGTTTCAAAATAATTCTCGTAGGCAGGGGTACACGAGGTATGGAGCCAAAATTGAGGCGTCCCATTTTTTGGATATCTTTTCATAATTTGTCCCTATGGATTTATGAAATTGCATTCGCATTTATTTGGGGTCGTCCGAAAGTGAATCGGGGCTGAAACCAATGAAACTAGGTTTCAAAATAATTCTCGTAGGCAGGGGTACACGAGGTATGGAGCCAAAATTGAGGCGTCCCATTTTTTGGATATCTTTTCATAATTTGTCCCTATGGATTTATGAAATTGCATTCGCATTTATTTGGGGTCGTCCGAAAGTGAATCGGGGCTGAAACCAATGAAACTAGGTTTCAAAATAATTCTCGTAGGCAGGGGTACACGAGGTATGGAGCCAAAATTGAGGCGTCCCATTTTTTGGATATCTTTTCATAATTTGTCCCTATGGATTTATGAAATTGCATTCGCATTTATTTGGGGTCGTCCGAAAGTGAATCGGGGCTGAAACCAATGAAACTAGGTTTCAAAATAATTCTCGTAGGCAGGGGTACACGAGGTATGGAGCCAAAATTGAGGCGTCCCATTTTTTGGATATCTTTTCATAATTTGTCCCTATGGATTTATGAAATTGCATTCGCATTTATTTGGGGTCGTCCGAAAGTGAATCGGGGCTGAAACCAATGAAACTAGGTTTCAAAATAATTCTCGTAGGCAGGGGTACACGAGGTATGGAGCCAAAATTGAGGCGTCCCATTTTTTGGATATCTTTTCATAATTTGTCCCTATGGATTTATGAAATTGCATTCGCATTTATTTGGGGTCGTCCGAAAGTGAATCGGGGCTGAAACCAATGAAACTAGGTTTCAAAATAATTCTCGTAGGCAGGGGTACACGAGGTATGGAGCCAAAATTGAGGCGTCCCATTTTTTGGATATCTTTTCATAATTTGTCCCTATGGATTTATGAAATTGCATTCGCATTTATTTGGGGTCGTCCGAAAGTGAATCGGGGCTGAAACCAATGAAACTAGGTTTCAAAATAATTCTCGTAGGCAGGGGTACACGAGGTATGGAGCCAAAATTGAGGCGTCCCATTTTTTGGATATCTTTTCATAATTTGTCCCTATGGATTTATGAAATTGCATTCGCATTTATTTGGGGTCGTCCGAAAGTGAATCGGGGCTGAAACCAATGAAACTAGGTTTCAAAATAATTCTCGTAGGCAGGGGTACACGAGGTATGGAGCCAAAATTGAGGCGTCCCATTTTTTGGATATCTTTTCATAATTTGTCCCTATGGATTTATGAAATTGCATTCGCATTTATTTGGGGTCGTCCGAAAGTGAATCGGGGCTGAAACCAATGAAACTAGGTTTCAAAATAATTCTCGTAGGCAGGGGTACACGAGGTATGGAGCCAAAATTGAGGCGTCCCATTTTTTGGATATCTTTTCATAATTTGTCCCTATGGATTTATGAAATTGCATTCGCATTTATTTGGGGTCGTCCGAAAGTGAATCGGGGCTGAAACCAATGAAACTAGGTTTCAAAATAATTCTCGTAGGCAGGGGTACACGAGGTATGGAGCCAAAATTGAGGCGTCCCATTTTTTGGATATCTTTTCATAATTTGTCCCTATGGATTTATGAAATTGCATTCGCATTTATTTGGGGTCGTCCGAAAGTGAATCGGGGCTGAAACCAATGAAACTAGGTTTCAAAATAATTCTCGTAGGCAGGGGTACACGAGGTATGGAGCCAAAATTGAGGCGTCCCATTTTTTGGATATCTTTTCATAATTTGTCCCTATGGATTTATGAAATTGCATTCGCATTTATTTGGGGTCGTCCGAAAGTGAATCGGGGCTGAAACCAATGAAACTAGGTTTCAAAATAATTCTCGTAGGCAGGGGTACACGAGGTATGGAGCCAAAATTGAGGCGTCCCATTTTTTGGATATCTTTTCATAATTTGTCCCTATGGATTTATGAAATTGCATTCGCATTTATTCGGGGTCGTCCGAAAGTGAATCGGGGCTGAAACCAATGAAACTAGGTTTCAAAATAATTCTCGTAGGCAGGGGTACACGAGGTATGGAGCCAAAATTGAGGCGTCCCATTTTTTGGATATCTTTTCATAATTTGTCCCTATGGATTTATGAAATTGCATTCGCATTTATTTGGGGTCGTCCGAAAGTGAATCGGGGCTGAAACCAATGAAACTAGGTTTCAAAATAATTCTCGTAGGCAGGGGTACACGAGGTATGGAGCCAAAATTGAGGCGTCCCATTTTTTGGATATCTTTTCATAATTTGTCCCTATGGATTTATGAAATTGCATTCGCATTTATTTGGGGTCGTCCGAAAGTGAATCGGGGCTGAAACCAATGAAACTAGGTTTCAAAATAATTCTCGTAGGCAGGGGTACACGAGGTATGGAGCCAAAATTGAGGCGTCCCATTTTTTGGATATCTTTTCATAATTTGTCCCTATGGATTTATGAAATTGCATTCGCATTTATTTGGGGTCGTCCGAAAGTGAATCGGGGCTGAAACCAATGAAACTAGGTTTCAAAATAATTCTCGTAGGCAGGGGTACACGAGGTATGGAGCCAAAATTGAGGCGTCCCATTTTTTGGATATCTTTTCATAATTTGTCCCTATGGATTTATGAAATTGCATTCGCATTTATTTGGGGTCGTCCGAAAGTGAATCGGGGCTGAAACCAATGAAACTAGGTTTCAAAATAATTCTCGTAGGCAGGGGTACACGAGGTATGGAGCCAAAATTGAGGCGTCCCATTTTTTGGATATCTTTTCATAATTTGTCCCTATGGATTTATGAAATTGCATTCGCATTTATTTGGGGTCGTCCGAAAGTGAATCGGGGCTGAAACCAATGAAACTAGGTTTCAAAATAATTCTCGTAGGCAGGGGTACACGAGGTATGGAGCCAAAATTGAGGCGTCCCATTTTTTGGATATCTTTTCATAATTTGTCCCTATGGATTTATGAAATTGCATTCGCATTTATTTGGGGTCGTCCGAAAGTGAATCGGGGCTGAAACCAATGAAACTAGGTTTCAAAATAATTCTCGTAGGCAGGGGTACACGAGGTATGGAGCCAAAATTGAGGCGTCCCATTTTTTGGATATCTTTTCATAATTTGTCCCTATGGATTTATGAAATTGCATTCGCATTTATTTGGGGTCGTCCGAAAGTGAATCGGGGCTGAAACCAATGAAACTAGGTTTCAAAATAATTCTCGTAGGCAGGGGTACACGAGGTATGGAGCCAAAATTGAGGCGTCCCATTTTTTGGATATCTTTTCATAATTTGTCCCTATGGATTTATGAAATTGCATTCGCATTTATTTGGGGTCGTCCGAAAGTGAATCGGGGCTGAAACCAATGAAACTAGGTTTCAAAATAATTCTCGTAGGCAGGGGTACACGAGGTATGGAGCCAAAATTGAGGCGTCCCATTTTTTGGATATCTTTTCATAATTTGTCCCTATGGATTTATGAAATTGCATTCGCATTTATTTGGGGTCGTCCGAAAGTGAATCGGGGCTGAAACCAATGAAACTAGGTTTCAAAATAATTCTCGTAGGCAGGGGTACACGAGGTATGGAGCCAAAATTGAGGCGTCCCATTTTTTGGATATCTTTTCATAATTTGTCCCTATGGATTTATGAAATTGCATTCGCATTTATTTGGGGTCGTCCGAAAGTGAATCGGGGCTGAAACCAATGAAACTAGGTTTCAAAATAATTCTCGTAGGCAGGGGTACACGAGGTATGGAGCCAAAATTGAGGCGTCCCATTTTTTGGATATCTTTTCATAATTTGTCCCTATGGATTTATGAAATTGCATTCGCATTTATTTGGGGTCGTCCGAAAGTGAATCGGGGCTGAAACCAATGAAACTAGGTTTCAAAATAATTCTCGTAGGCAGGGGTACACGAGGTATGGAGCCAAAATTGAGGCGTCCCATTTTTTGGATATCTTTTCATAATTTGTCCCTATGGATTTATGAAATTGCATTCGCATTTATTTGGGGTCGTCCGAAAGTGAATCGGGGCTGAAACCAATGAAACTAGGTTTCAAAATAATTCTCGTAGGCAGGGGTACACGAGGTATGGAGCCAAAATTGAGGCGTCCCATTTTTTGGATATCTTTTCATAATTTGTCCCTATGGATTTATGAAATTGCATTCGCATTTATTTGGGGTCGTCCGAAAGTGAATCGGGGCTGAAACCAATGAAACTAGGTTTCAAAATAATTCTCGTAGGCAGGGGTACACGAGGTATGGAGCCAAAATTGAGGCGTCCCATTTTTTGGATATCTTTTCATAATTTGTCCCTATGGATTTATGAAATTGCATTCGCATTTATTTGGGGTCGTCCGAAAGTGAATCGGGGCTGAAACCAATGAAACTAGGTTTCAAAATAATTCTCGTAGGCAGGGGTACACGAGGTATGGAGCCAAAATTGAGGCGTCCCATTTTTTGGATATCTTTTCATAATTTGTCCCTATGGATTTATGAAATTGCATTCGCATTTATTTGGGGTCGTCCGAAAGTGAATCGGGGCTGAAACCAATGAAACTAGGTTTCAAAATAATTCTCGTAGGCAGGGGTACACGAGGTATGGAGCCAAAATTGAGGCGTCCCATTTTTTGGATATCTTTTCATAATTTGTCCCTATGGATTTATGAAATTGCATTCGCATTTATTTGGGGTCGTCCGAAAGTGAATCGGGGCTGAAACCAATGAAACTAGGTTTCAAAATAATTCTCGTAGGCAGGGGTACACGAGGTATGGAGCCAAAATTGAGGCGTCCCATTTTTTGGATATCTTTTCATAATTTGTCCCTATGGATTTATGAAATTGCATTCGCATTTATTTGGGGTCGTCCGAAAGTGAATCGGGGCTGAAACCAATGAAACTAGGTTTCAAAATAATTCTCGTAGGCAGGGGTACACGAGGTATGGAGCCAAAATTGAGGCGTCCCATTTTTTGGATATCTTTTCATAATTTGTCCCTATGGATTTATGAAATTGCATTCGCATTTATTTGGGGTCGTCCGAAAGTGAATCGGGGCTGAAACCAATGAAACTAGGTTTCAAAATAATTCTCGTAGGCAGGGGTACACGAGGTATGGAGCCAAAATTGAGGCGTCCCATTTTTTGGATATCTTTTCATAATTTGTCCCTATGGATTTATGAAATTGCATTCGCATTTATTCGGGGTCGTCCGCAAGTGAATCGGGGCTGAAACCAATGAAACTAGGTTTCAAAATAATTCTCGTAGGCAGGGGTACACGAGGTATGGAGCCAAAATTGAGGCGTCCCATTTTTTGGATATCTTTTCATAATTTGTCCCTATGGATTTATGAAATTGCATTCGCATTTATTTGGGGTCGTCCGAAAGTGAATCGGGGCTGAAACCAATGAAACTAGGTTTCAAAATAATTCTCGTAGGCAGGGGTACACGAGGTATGGAGCCAAAATTGAGGCGTCCCATTTTTTGGATATCTTTTCATAATTTGTCCCTATGGATTTATGAAATTGCATTCGCATTTATTTGGGGTCGTCCGAAAGTGAATCGGGGCTGAAACCAATGAAACTAGGTTTCAAAATAATTCTCGTAGGCAGGGGTACACGAGGTATGGAGCCAAAATTGAGGCGTCCCATTTTTTGGATATCTTTTCATAATTTGTCCCTATGGATTTATGAAATTGCATTCGCATTTATTTGGGGTCGTCCGAAAGTGAATCGGGGCTGAAACCAATGAAACTAGGTTTCAAAATAATTCTCGTAGGCAGGGGTACACGAGGTATGGAGCCAAAATTGAGGCGTCCCATTTTTTGGATATCTTTTCATAATTTGTCCCTATGGATTTATGAAATTGCATTCGCATTTATTTGGGGTCGTCCGAAAGTGAATCGGGGCTGAAACCAATGAAACTAGGTTTCAAAATAATTCTCGTAGGCAGGGGTACACGAGGTATGGAGCCAAAATTGAGGCGTCCCATTTTTTGGATATCTTTTCATAATTTGTCCCTATGGATTTATGAAATTGCATTCGCATTTATTTGGGGTCGTCCGAAAGTGAATCGGGGCTGAAACCAATGAAACTAGGTTTCAAAATAATTCTCGTAGGCAGGGGTACACGAGGTATGGAGCCAAAATTGAGGCGTCCCATTTTTTGGATATCTTTTCATAATTTGTCCCTATGGATTTATGAAATTGCATTCGCATTTATTTGGGGTCGTCCGAAAGTGAATCGGGGCTGAAACCAATGAAACTAGGTTTCAAAATAATTCTCGTAGGCAGGGGTACACGAGGTATGGAGCCAAAATTGAGGCGTCCCATTTTTTGGATATCTTTTCATAATTTGTCCCTATGGATTTATGAAATTGCATTCGCATTTATTTGGGGTCGTCCGAAAGTGAATCGGGGCTGAAACCAATGAAACTAGGTTTCAAAATAATTCTCGTAGGCAGGGGTACACGAGGTATGGAGCCAAAATTGAGGCGTCCCATTTTTTGGATATCTTTTCATAATTTGTCCCTATGGATTTATGAAATTGCATTCGCATTTATTTGGGGTCGTCCGAAAGTGAATCGGGGCTGAAACCAATGAAACTAGGTTTCAAAATAATTCTCGTAGGCAGGGGTACACGAGGTATGGAGCCAAAATTGAGGCGTCCCATTTTTTGGATATCTTTTCATAATTTGTCCCTATGGATTTATGAAATTGCATTCGCATTTATTTGGGGTCGTCCGAAAGTGAATCGGGGCTGAAACCAATGAAACTAGGTTTCAAAATAATTCTCGTAGGCAGGGGTACACGAGGTATGGAGCCAAAATTGAGGCGTCCCATTTTTTGGATATCTTTTCATAATTTGTCCCTATGGATTTATGAAATTGCATTCGCATTTATTTGGGGTCGTCCGAAAGTGAATCGGGGCTGAAACCAATGAAACTAGGTTTCAAAATAATTCTCGTAGGCAGGGGTACACGAGGTATGGAGCCAAAATTGAGGCGTCCCATTTTTTGGATATCTTTTCATAATTTGTCCCTATGGATTTATGAAATTGCATTCGCATTTATTTGGGGTCGTCCGAAAGTGAATCGGGGCTGAAACCAATGAAACTAGGTTTCAAAATAATTCTCGTAGGCAGGGGTACACGAGGTATGGAGCCAAAATTGAGGCGTCCCATTTTTTGGATATCTTTTCATAATTTGTCCCTATGGATTTATGAAATTGCATTCGCATTTATTTGGGGTCGTCCGAAAGTGAATCGGGGCTGAAACCAATGAAACTAGGTTTCAAAATAATTCTCGTAGGCAGGGGTACACGAGGTATGGAGCCAAAATTGAGGCGTCCCATTTTTTGGATATCTTTTCATAATTTGTCCCTATGGATTTATGAAATTGCATTCGCATTTATTTGGGGTCGTCCGAAAGTGAATCGGGGCTGAAACCAATGAAACTAGGTTTCAAAATAATTCTCGTAGGCAGGGGTACACGAGGTATGGAGCCAAAATTGAGGCGTCCCATTTTTTGGATATCTTTTCATAATTTGTCCCTATGGATTTATGAAATTGCATTCGCATTTATTTGGGGTCGTCCGAAAGTGAATCGGGGCTGAAACCAATGAAACTAGGTTTCAAAATAATTCTCGTAGGCAGGGGTACACGAGGTATGGAGCCAAAATTGAGGCGTCCCATTTTTTGGATATCTTTTCATAATTTGTCCCTATGGATTTATGAAATTGCATTCGCATTTATTTGGGGTCGTCCGAAAGTGAATCGGGGCTGAAACCAATGAAACTAGGTTTCAAAATAATTCTCGTAGGCAGGGGTACACGAGGTATGGAGCCAAAATTGAGGCGTCCCATTTTTTGGATATCTTTTCATAATTTGTCCCTATGGATTTATGAAATTGCATTCGCATTTATTTGGGGTCGTCCGAAAGTGAATCGGGGCTGAAACCAATGAAACTAGGTTTCAAAATAATTCTCGTAGGCAGGGGTACACGAGGTATGGAGCCAAAATTGAGGCGTCCCATTTTTTGGATATCTTTTCATAATTTGTCCCTATGGATTTATGAAATTGCATTCGCATTTATTTGGGGTCGTCCGAAAGTGAATCGGGGCTGAAACCAATGAAACTAGGTTTCAAAATAATTCTCGTAGGCAGGGGTACACGAGGTATGGAGCCAAAATTGAGGCGTCCCATTTTTTGGATATCTTTTCATAATTTGTCCCTATGGATTTATGAAATTGCATTCGCATTTATTTGGGGTCGTCCGAAAGTGAATCGGGGCTGAAACCAATGAAACTAGGTTTCAAAATAATTCTCGTAGGCAGGGGTACACGAGGTATGGAGCCAAAATTGAGGCGTCCCATTTTTTGGATATCTTTTCATAATTTGTCCCTATGGATTTATGAAATTGCATTCGCATTTATTTGGGGTCGTCCGAAAGTGAATCGGGGCTGAAACCAATGAAACTAGGTTTCAAAATAATTCTCGTAGGCAGGGGTACACGAGGTATGGAGCCAAAATTGAGGCGTCCCATTTTTTGGATATCTTTTCATAATTTGTCCCTATGGATTTATGAAATTGCATTCGCATTTATTTGGGGTCGTCCGAAAGTGAATCGGGGCTGAAACCAATGAAACTAGGTTTCAAAATAATTCTCGTAGGCAGGGGTACACGAGGTATGGAGCCAAAATTGAGGCGTCCCATTTTTTGGATATCTTTTCATAATTTGTCCCTATGGATTTATGAAATTGCATTCGCATTTATTTGGGGTCGTCCGAAAGTGAATCGGGGCTGAAACCAATGAAACTAGGTTTCAAAATAATTCTCGTAGGCAGGGGTACACGAGGTATGGAGCCAAAATTGAGGCGTCCCATTTTTTGGATATCTTTTCATAATTTGTCCCTATGGATTTATGAAATTGCATTCGCATTTATTTGGGGTCGTCCGAAAGTGAATCGGGGCTGAAACCAATGAAACTAGGTTTCAAAATAATTCTCGTAGGCAGGGGTACACGAGGTATGGAGCCAAAATTGAGGCGTCCCATTTTTTGGATATCTTTTCATAATTTGTCCCTATGGATTTATGAAATTGCATTCGCATTTATTTGGGGTCGTCCGAAAGTGAATCGGGGCTGAAACCAATGAAACTAGGTTTCAAAATAATTCTCGTAGGCAGGGGTACACGAGGTATGGAGCCAAAATTGAGGCGTCCCATTTTTTGGATATCTTTTCATAATTTGTCCCTATGGATTTATGAAATTGCATTCGCATTTATTTGGGGTCGTCCGAAAGTGAATCGGGGCTGAAACCAATGAAACTAGGTTTCAAAATAATTCTCGTAGGCAGGGGTACACGAGGTATGGAGCCAAAATTGAGGCGTCCCATTTTTTGGATATCTTTTCATAATTTGTCCCTATGGATTTATGAAATTGCATTCGCATTTATTTGGGGTCGTCCGAAAGTGAATCGGGGCTGAAACCAATGAAACTAGGTTTCAAAATAATTCTCGTAGGCAGGGGTACACGAGGTATGGAGCCAAAATTGAGGCGTCCCATTTTTTGGATATCTTTTCATAATTTGTCCCTATGGATTTATGAAATTGCATTCGCATTTATTTGGGGTCGTCCGAAAGTGAATCGGGGCTGAAACCAATGAAACTAGGTTTCAAAATAATTCTCGTAGGCAGGGGTACACGAGGTATGGAGCCAAAATTGAGGCGTCCCATTTTTTGGATATCTTTTCATAATTTGTCCCTATGGATTTATGAAATTGCATTCGCATTTATTTGGGGTCGTCCGAAAGTGAATCGGGGCTGAAACCAATGAAACTAGGTTTCAAAATAATTCTCGTAGGCAGGGGTACACGAGGTATGGAGCCAAAATTGAGGCGTCCCATTTTTTGGATATCTTTTCATAATTTGTCCCTATGGATTTATGAAATTGCATTCGCATTTATTTGGGGTCGTCCGAAAGTGAATCGGGGCTGAAACCAATGAAACTAGGTTTCAAAATAATTCTCGTAGGCAGGGGTACACGAGGTATGGAGCCAAAATTGAGGCGTCCCATTTTTTGGATATCTTTTCATAATTTGTCCCTATGGATTTATGAAATTGCATTCGCATTTATTTGGGGTCGTCCGAAAGTGAATCGGGGCTGAAACCAATGAAACTAGGTTTCAAAATAATTCTCGTAGGCAGGGGTACACGAGGTATGGAGCCAAAATTGAGGCGTCCCATTTTTTGGATATCTTTTCATAATTTGTCCCTATGGATTTATGAAATTGCATTCGCATTTATTTGGGGTCGTCCGAAAGTGAATCGGGGCTGAAACCAATGAAACTAGGTTTCAAAATAATTCTCGTAGGCAGGGGTACACGAGGTATGGAGCCAAAATTGAGGCGTCCCATTTTTTGGATATCTTTTCATAATTTGTCCCTATGGATTTATGAAATTGCATTCGCATTTATTTGGGGTCGTCCGAAAGTGAATCGGGGCTGAAACCAATGAAACTAGGTTTCAAAATAATTCTCGTAGGCAGGGGTACACGAGGTATGGAGCCAAAATTGAGGCGTCCCATTTTTTGGATATCTTTTCATAATTTGTCCCTATGGATTTATGAAATTGCATTCGCATTTATTTGGGGTCGTCCGAAAGTGAATCGGGGCTGAAACCAATGAAACTAGGTTTCAAAATAATTCTCGTAGGCAGGGGTACACGAGGTATGGAGCCAAAATTGAGGCGTCCCATTTTTTGGATATCTTTTCATAATTTGTCCCTATGGATTTATGAAATTGCATTCGCATTTATTTGGGGTCGTCCGAAAGTGAATCGGGGCTGAAACCAATGAAACTAGGTTTCAAAATAATTCTCGTAGGCAGGGGTACACGAGGTATGGAGCCAAAATTGAGGCGTCCCATTTTTTGGATATCTTTTCATAATTTGTCCCTATGGATTTATGAAATTGCATTCGCATTTATTTGGGGTCGTCCGAAAGTGAATCGGGGCTGAAACCAATGAAACTAGGTTTCAAAATAATTCTCGTAGGCAGGGGTACACGAGGTATGGAGCCAAAATTGAGGCGTCCCATTTTTTGGATATCTTTTCATAATTTGTCCCTATGGATTTATGAAATTGCATTCGCATTTATTTGGGGTCGTCCGAAAGTGAATCGGGGCTGAAACCAATGAAACTAGGTTTCAAAATAATTCTCGTAGGCAGGGGTACACGAGGTATGGAGCCAAAATTGAGGCGTCCCATTTTTTGGATATCTTTTCATAATTTGTCCCTATGGATTTATGAAATTGCATTCGCATTTATTTGGGGTCGTCCGAAAGTGAATCGGGGCTGAAACCAATGAAACTAGGTTTCAAAATAATTCTCGTAGGCAGGGGTACACGAGGTATGGAGCCAAAATTGAGGCGTCCCATTTTTTGGATATCTTTTCATAATTTGTCCCTATGGATTTATGAAATTGCATTCGCATTTATTTGGGGTCGTCCGAAAGTGAATCGGGGCTGAAACCAATGAAACTAGGTTTCAAAATAATTCTCGTAGGCAGGGGTACACGAGGTATGGAGCCAAAATTGAGGCGTCCCATTTTTTGGATATCTTTTCATAATTTGTCCCTATGGATTTATGAAATTGCATTCGCATTTATTTGGGGTCGTCCGAAAGTGAATCGGGGCTGAAACCAATGAAACTAGGTTTCAAATAATTCTCGTAGGCAGGGGTACACGAGGTATGGAGCCAAAATTGAGGCGTCCCATTTTTTGGATATCTTTTCATAATTTGTCCCTATGGATTTATGAAATTGCATTCGCATTTATTTGGGGTCGTCCGAAAGTGAATCGGGGCTGAAACCAATGAAACTAGGTTTCAAAATAATTCTCGTAGGCAGGGGTACACGAGGTATGGAGCCAAAATTGAGGCGTCCCATTTTTTGGATATCTTTTCATAATTTGTCCCTATGGATTTATGAAATTGCATTCGCATTTATTTGGGGTCGTCCGAAAGTGAATCGGGGCTGAAACCAATGAAACTAGGTTTCAAAATAATTCTCGTAGGCAGGGGTACACGAGGTATGGAGCCAAAATTGAGGCGTCCCATTTTTTGGATATCTTTTCATAATTTGTCCCTATGGATTTATGAAATTGCATTCGCATTTATTTGGGGTCGTCCGAAAGTGAATCGGGGCTGAAACCAATGAAACTAGGTTTCAAAATAATTCTCGTAGGCAGGGGTACACGAGGTATGGAGCCAAAATTGAGGCGTCCCATTTTTTGGATATCTTTTCATAATTTGTCCCTATGGATTTATGAAATTGCATTCGCATTTATTTGGGGTCGTCCGAAAGTGAATCGGGGCTGAAACCAATGAAACTAGGTTTCAAAATAATTCTCGTAGGCAGGGGTACACGAGGTATGGAGCCAAAATTGAGGCGTCCCATTTTTTGGATATCTTTTCATAATTTGTCCCTATGGATTTATGAAATTGCATTCGCATTTATTTGGGGTCGTCCGAAAGTGAATCGGGGCTGAAACCAATGAAACTAGGTTTCAAAATAATTCTCGTAGGCAGGGGTACACGAGGTATGGAGCCAAAATTGAGGCGTCCCATTTTTTGGATATCTTTTCATAATTTGTCCCTATGGATTTATGAAATTGCATTCGCATTTATTTGGGGTCGTCCGAAAGTGAATCGGGGCTGAAACCAATGAAACTAGGTTTCAAAATAATTCTCGTAGGCAGGGGTACACGAGGTATGGAGCCAAAATTGAGGCGTCCCATTTTTTGGATATCTTTTCATAATTTGTCCCTATGGATTTATGAAATTGCATTCGCATTTATTTGGGGTCGTCCGAAAGTGAATCGGGGCTGAAACCAATGAAACTAGGTTTCAAAATAATTCTCGTAGGCAGGGGTACACGAGGTATGGAGCCAAAATTGAGGCGTCCCATTTTTTGGATATCTTTTCATAATTTGTCCCTATGGATTTATGAAATTGCATTCGCATTTATTTGGGGTCGTCCGAAAGTGAATCGGGGCTGAAACCAATGAAACTAGGTTTCAAAATAATTCTCGTAGGCAGGGGTACACGAGGTATGGAGCCAAAATTGAGGCGTCCCATTTTTTGGATATCTTTTCATAATTTGTCCCTATGGATTTATGAAATTGCATTCGCATTTATTTGGGGTCGTCCGAAAGTGAATCGGGGCTGAAACCAATGAAACTAGGTTTCAAAATAATTCTCGTAGGCAGGGGTACACGAGGTATGGAGCCAAAATTGAGGCGTCCCATTTTTTGGATATCTTTTCATAATTTGTCCCTATGGATTTATGAAATTGCATTCGCATTTATTTGGGGTCGTCCGAAAGTGAATCGGGGCTGAAACCAATGAAACTAGGTTTCAAAATAATTCTCGTAGGCAGGGGTACACGAGGTATGGAGCCAAAATTGAGGCGTCCCATTTTTTGGATATCTTTTCATAATTTGTCCCTATGGATTTATGAAATTGCATTCGCATTTATTTGGGGTCGTCCGAAAGTGAATCGGGGCTGAAACCAATGAAACTAGGTTTCAAAATAATTCTCGTAGGCAGGGGTACACGAGGTATGGAGCCAAAATTGAGGCGTCCCATTTTTTGGATATCTTTTCATAATTTGTCCCTATGGATTTATGAAATTGCATTCGCATTTATTTGGGGTCGTCCGAAAGTGAATCGGGGCTGAAACCAATGAAACTAGGTTTCAAATAATTCTCGTAGGCAGGGGTACACGAGGTATGGAGCCAAAATTGAGGCGTCCCATTTTTTGGATATCTTTTCATAATTTGTCCCTATGGATTTATGAAATTGCATTCGCATTTATTTGGGGTCGTCCGAAAGTGAATCGGGGCTGAAACCAATGAAACTAGGTTTCAAAATAATTCTCGTAGGCAGGGGTACACGAGGTATGGAGCCAAAATTGAGGCGTCCCATTTTTTGGATATCTTTTCATAATTTGTCCCTATGGATTTATGAAATTGCATTCGCATTTATTTGGGGTCGTCCGAAAGTGAATCGGGGCTGAAACCAATGAAACTAGGTTTCAAAATAATTCTCGTAGGCAGGGGTACACGAGGTATGGAGCCAAAATTGAGGCGTCCCATTTTTTGGATATCTTTTCATAATTTGTCCCTATGGATTTATGAAATTGCATTCGCATTTATTTGGGGTCGTCCGAAAGTGAATCGGGGCTGAAACCAATGAAACTAGGTTTCAAAATAATTCTCGTAGGCAGGGGTACACGAGGTATGGAGCCAAAATTGAGGCGTCCCATTTTTTGGATATCTTTTCATAATTTGTCCCTATGGATTTATGAAATTGCATTCGCATTTATTTGGGGTCGTCCGAAAGTGAATCGGGGCTGAAACCAATGAAACTAGGTTTCAAAATAATTCTCGTAGGCAGGGGTACACGAGGTATGGAGCCAAAATTGAGGCGTCCCATTTTTTGGATATCTTTTCATAATTTGTCCCTATGGATTTATGAAATTGCATTCGCATTTATTTGGGGTCGTCCGAAAGTGAATCGGGGCTGAAACCAATGAAACTAGGTTTCAAAATAATTCTCGTAGGCAGGGGTACACGAGGTATGGAGCCAAAATTGAGGCGTCCCATTTTTTGGATATCTTTTCATAATTTGTCCCTATGGATTTATGAAATTGCATTCGCATTTATTTGGGGTCGTCCGAAAGTGAATCGGGGCTGAAACCAATGAAACTAGGTTTCAAAATAATTCTCGTAGGCAGGGGTACACGAGGTATGGAGCCAAAATTGAGGCGTCCCATTTTTTGGATATCTTTTCATAATTTGTCCCTATGGATTTATGAAATTGCATTCGCATTTATTTGGGGTCGTCCGAAAGTGAATCGGGGCTGAAACCAATGAAACTAGGTTTCAAAATAATTCTCGTAGGCAGGGGTACACGAGGTATGGAGCCAAAATTGAGGCGTCCCATTTTTTGGATATCTTTTCATAATTTGTCCCTATGGATTTATGAAATTGCATTCGCATTTATTTGGGGTCGTCCGAAAGTGAATCGGGGCTGAAACCAATGAAACTAGGTTTCAAAATAATTCTCGTAGGCAGGGGTACACGAGGTATGGAGCCAAAATTGAGGCGTCCCATTTTTTGGATATCTTTTCATAATTTGTCCCTATGGATTTATGAAATTGCATTCGCATTTATTTGGGGTCGTCCGAAAGTGAATCGGGGCTGAAACCAATGAAACTAGGTTTCAAAATAATTCTCGTAGGCAGGGGTACACGAGGTATGGAGCCAAAATTGAGGCGTCCCATTTTTTGGATATCTTTTCATAATTTGTCCCTATGGATTTATGAAATTGCATTCGCATTTATTTGGGGTCGTCCGAAAGTGAATCGGGGCTGAAACCAATGAAACTAGGTTTCAAAATAATTCTCGTAGGCAGGGGTACACGAGGTATGGAGCCAAAATTGAGGCGTCCCATTTTTTGGATATCTTTTCATAATTTGTCCCTATGGATTTATGAAATTGCATTCGCATTTATTTGGGGTCGTCCGAAAGTGAATCGGGGCTGAAACCAATGAAACTAGGTTTCAAAATAATTCTCGTAGGCAGGGGTACACGAGGTATGGAGCCAAAATTGAGGCGTCCCATTTTTTGGATATCTTTTCATAATTTGTCCCTATGGATTTATGAAATTGCATTCGCATTTATTTGGGGTCGTCCGAAAGTGAATCGGGGCTGAAACCAATGAAACTAGGTTTCAAAATAATTCTCGTAGGCAGGGGTACACGAGGTATGGAGCCAAAATTGAGGCGTCCCATTTTTTGGATATCTTTTCATAATTTGTCCCTATGGATTTATGAAATTGCATTCGCATTTATTTGGGGTCGTCCGAAAGTGAATCGGGGCTGAAACCAATGAAACTAGGTTTCAAATAATTCTCGTAGGCAGGGGTACACGAGGTATGGAGCCAAAATTGAGGCGTCCCATTTTTTGGATATCTTTTCATAATTTGTCCCTATGGATTTATGAAATTGCATTCGCATTTATTTGGGGTCGTCCGAAAGTGAATCGGGGCTGAAACCAATGAAACTAGGTTTCAAAATAATTCTCGTAGGCAGGGGTACACGAGGTATGGAGCCAAAATTGAGGCGTCCCATTTTTTGGATATCTTTTCATAATTTGTCCCTATGGATTTATGAAATTGCATTCGCATTTATTTGGGGTCGTCCGAAAGTGAATCGGGGCTGAAACCAATGAAACTAGGTTTCAAAATAATTCTCGTAGGCAGGGGTACACGAGGTATGGAGCCAAAATTGAGGCGTCCCATTTTTTGGATATCTTTTCATAATTTGTCCCTATGGATTTATGAAATTGCATTCGCATTTATTTGGGGTCGTCCGAAAGTGAATCGGGGCTGAAACCAATGAAACTAGGTTTCAAAATAATTCTCGTAGGCAGGGGTACACGAGGTATGGAGCCAAAATTGAGGCGTCCCATTTTTTGGATATCTTTTCATAATTTGTCCCTATGGATTTATGAAATTGCATTCGCATTTATTTGGGGTCGTCCGAAAGTGAATCGGGGCTGAAACCAATGAAACTAGGTTTCAAAATAATTCTCGTAGGCAGGGGTACACGAGGTATGGAGCCAAAATTGAGGCGTCCCATTTTTTGGATATCTTTTCATAATTTGTCCCTATGGATTTATGAAATTGCATTCGCATTTATTTGGGGTCGTCCGAAAGTGAATCGGGGCTGAAACCAATGAAACTAGGTTTCAAAATAATTCTCGTAGGCAGGGGTACACGAGGTATGGAGCCAAAATTGAGGCGTCCCATTTTTTGGATATCTTTTCATAATTTGTCCCTATGGATTTATGAAATTGCATTCGCATTTATTTGGGGTCGTCCGAAAGTGAATCGGGGCTGAAACCAATGAAACTAGGTTTCAAAATAATTCTCGTAGGCAGGGGTACACGAGGTATGGAGCCAAAATTGAGGCGTCCCATTTTTTGGATATCTTTTCATAATTTGTCCCTATGGATTTATGAAATTGCATTCGCATTTATTTGGGGTCGTCCGAAAGTGAATCGGGGCTGAAACCAATGAAACTAGGTTTCAAAATAATTCTCGTAGGCAGGGGTACACGAGGTATGGAGCCAAAATTGAGGCGTCCCATTTTTTGGATATCTTTTCATAATTTGTCCCTATGGATTTATGAAATTGCATTCGCATTTATTTGGGGTCGTCCGAAAGTGAATCGGGGCTGAAACCAATGAAACTAGGTTTCAAAATAATTCTCGTAGGCAGGGGTACACGAGGTATGGAGCCAAAATTGAGGCGTCCCATTTTTTGGATATCTTTTCATAATTTGTCCCTATGGATTTATGAAATTGCATTCGCATTTATTTGGGGTCGTCCGAAAGTGAATCGGGGCTGAAACCAATGAAACTAGGTTTCAAAATAATTCTCGTAGGCAGGGGTACACGAGGTATGGAGCCAAAATTGAGGCGTCCCATTTTTTGGATATCTTTTCATAATTTGTCCCTATGGATTTATGAAATTGCATTCGCATTTATTTGGGGTCGTCCGAAAGTGAATCGGGGCTGAAACCAATGAAACTAGGTTTCAAAATAATTCTCGTAGGCAGGGGTACACGAGGTATGGAGCCAAAATTGAGGCGTCCCATTTTTTGGATATCTTTTCATAATTTGTCCCTATGGATTTATGAAATTGCATTCGCATTTATTTGGGGTCGTCCGAAAGTGAATCGGGGCTGAAACCAATGAAACTAGGTTTCAAATAATTCTCGTAGGCAGGGGTACACGAGGTATGGAGCCAAAATTGAGGCGTCCCATTTTTTGGATATCTTTTCATAATTTGTCCCTATGGATTTATGAAATTGCATTCGCATTTATTTGGGGTCGTCCGAAAGTGAATCGGGGCTGAAACCAATGAAACTAGGTTTCAAAATAATTCTCGTAGGCAGGGGTACACGAGGTATGGAGCCAAAATTGAGGCGTCCCATTTTTTGGATATCTTTTCATAATTTGTCCCTATGGATTTATGAAATTGCATTCGCATTTATTTGGGGTCGTCCGAAAGTGAATCGGGGCTGAAACCAATGAAACTAGGTTTCAAATAATTCTCGTAGGCAGGGGTACACGAGGTATGGAGCCAAAATTGAGGCGTCCCATTTTTTGGATATCTTTTCATAATTTGTCCCTATGGATTTATGAAATTGCATTCGCATTTATTTGGGGTCGTCCGAAAGTGAATCGGGGCTGAAACCAATGAAACTAGGTTTCAAAATAATTCTCGTAGGCAGGGGTACACGAGGTATGGAGCCAAAATTGAGGCGTCCCATTTTTTGGATATCTTTTCATAATTTGTCCCTATGGATTTATGAAATTGCATTCGCATTTATTTGGGGTCGTCCGAAAGTGAATCGGGGCTGAAACCAATGAAACTAGGTTTCAAATAATTCTCGTAGGCAGGGGTACACGAGGTATGGAGCCAAAATTGAGGCGTCCCATTTTTTGGATATCTTTTCATAATTTGTCCCTATGGATTTATGAAATTGCATTCGCATTTATTTGGGGTCGTCCGAAAGTGAATCGGGGCTGAAACCAATGAAACTAGGTTTCAAAATAATTCTCGTAGGCAGGGGTACACGAGGTATGGAGCCAAAATTGAGGCGTCCCATTTTTTGGATATCTTTTCATAATTTGTCCCTATGGATTTATGAAATTGCATTCGCATTTATTTGGGGTCGTCCGAAAGTGAATCGGGGCTGAAACCAATGAAACTAGGTTTCAAAATAATTCTCGTAGGCAGGGGTACACGAGGTATGGAGCCAAAATTGAGGCGTCCCATTTTTTGGATATCTTTTCATAATTTGTCCCTATGGATTTATGAAATTGCATTCGCATTTATTTGGGGTCGTCCGAAAGTGAATCGGGGCTGAAACCAATGAAACTAGGTTTCAAAATAATTCTCGTAGGCAGGGGTACACGAGGTATGGAGCCAAAATTGAGGCGTCCCATTTTTTGGATATCTTTTCATAATTTGTCCCTATGGATTTATGAAATTGCATTCGCATTTATTTGGGGTCGTCCGAAAGTGAATCGGGGCTGAAACCAATGAAACTAGGTTTCAAAATAATTCTCGTAGGCAGGGGTACACGAGGTATGGAGCCAAAATTGAGGCGTCCCATTTTTTGGATATCTTTTCATAATTTGTCCCTATGGATTTATGAAATTGCATTCGCATTTATTTGGGGTCGTCCGAAAGTGAATCGGGGCTGAAACCAATGAAACTAGGTTTCAAATAATTCTCGTAGGCAGGGGTACACGAGGTATGGAGCCAAAATTGAGGCGTCCCATTTTTTGGATATCTTTTCATAATTTGTCCCTATGGATTTATGAAATTGCATTCGCATTTATTTGGGGTCGTCCGAAAGTGAATCGGGGCTGAAACCAATGAAACTAGGTTTCAAAATAATTCTCGTAGGCAGGGGTACACGAGGTATGGAGCCAAAATTGAGGCGTCCCATTTTTTGGATATCTTTTCATAATTTGTCCCTATGGATTTATGAAATTGCATTCGCATTTATTTGGGGTCGTCCGAAAGTGAATCGGGGCTGAAACCAATGAAACTAGGTTTCAAAATAATTCTCGTAGGCAGGGGTACACGAGGTATGGAGCCAAAATTGAGGCGTCCCATTTTTTGGATATCTTTTCATAATTTGTCCCTATGGATTTATGAAATTGCATTCGCATTTATTTGGGGTCGTCCGAAAGTGAATCGGGGCTGAAACCAATGAAACTAGGTTTCAAAATAATTCTCGTAGGCAGGGGTACACGAGGTATGGAGCCAAAATTGAGGCGTCCCATTTTTTGGATATCTTTTCATAATTTGTCCCTATGGATTTATGAAATTGCATTCGCATTTATTTGGGGTCGTCCGAAAGTGAATCGGGGCTGAAACCAATGAAACTAGGTTTCAAAATAATTCTCGTAGGCAGGGGTACACGAGGTATGGAGCCAAAATTGAGGCGTCCCATTTTTTGGATATCTTTTCATAATTTGTCCCTATGGATTTATGAAATTGCATTCGCATTTATTTGGGGTCGTCCGAAAGTGAATCGGGGCTGAAACCAATGAAACTAGGTTTCAAATAATTCTCGTAGGCAGGGGTACACGAGGTATGGAGCCAAAATTGAGGCGTCCCATTTTTTGGATATCTTTTCATAATTTGTCCCTATGGATTTATGAAATTGCATTCGCATTTATTTGGGGTCGTCCGAAAGTGAATCGGGGCTGAAACCAATGAAACTAGGTTTCAAATAATTCTCGTAGGCAGGGGTACACGAGGTATGGAGCCAAAATTGAGGCGTCCCATTTTTTGGATATCTTTTCATAATTTGTCCCTATGGATTTATGAAATTGCATTCGCATTTATTTGGGGTCGTCCGAAAGTGAATCGGGGCTGAAACCAATGAAACTAGGTTTCAAATAATTCTCGTAGGCAGGGGTACACGAGGTATGGAGCCAAAATTGAGGCGTCCCATTTTTTGGATATCTTTTCATAATTTGTCCCTATGGATTTATGAAATTGCATTCGCATTTATTTGGGGTCGTCCGAAAGTGAATCGGGGCTGAAACCAATGAAACTAGGTTTCAAAATAATTCTCGTAGGCAGGGGTACACGAGGTATGGAGCCAAAATTGAGGCGTCCCATTTTTTGGATATCTTTTCATAATTTGTCCCTATGGATTTATGAAATTGCATTCGCATTTATTTGGGGTCGTCCGAAAGTGAATCGGGGCTGAAACCAATGAAACTAGGTTTCAAAATAATTCTCGTAGGCAGGGGTACACGAGGTATGGAGCCAAAATTGAGGCGTCCCATTTTTTGGATATCTTTTCATAATTTGTCCCTATGGATTTATGAAATTGCATTCGCATTTATTTGGGGTCGTCCGAAAGTGAATCGGGGCTGAAACCAATGAAACTAGGTTTCAAATAATTCTCGTAGGCAGGGGTACACGAGGTATGGAGCCAAAATTGAGGCGTCCCAT